>NC_065522.1:31858093-31869709 GCF_006386435.1 Epinephelus moara | reverse complement strand
ATTAAATCTTTACAAACATAACATAAATCAAGGCACAAGAAACACAAATATATTCTTATATATATACTGTATGTATATATATGTAATTATGTACTCAGAGGTGGGTAGAGTTGCCAAATATTGTACTCAAGTAAGAGTATTGTTGCTTTAAAACAATATAACTCAAGTAAAAGTAAAAAGTATTTTGCATTAAAACTACTCTGAAAAGTACAATTTATCCAAAAAGTTACTCAAGTAAATGTAACTGAGTAAATGTAACTAGTTACTACCCACCTCTGCTTGTAAGGAGGTGGGTTTGGGTGGTGGATGGGTCCCAAAAAAAAAGACTTTCGCCCGGGCTATTCCCCTGGAGTCACATGTTCATATCTTCATATTTCTTTGCCTAACCCTAACCCTAACCATAGGAACTTTATTGCCTAAACCTAACCATAGGAATTAAACCTAATCTCTGTAACTTTACATTAATTATACAACTGTTCATTAAGCATGTAACGTCATTCTTGGGGCTCAGGCTTGTATGATATCTGCAAACACAGAGGCTAATTAATCAAATGCTGTCATGGGGTCAAAGTAAAAATGTGATTTGGCCAGCAAAAAAAAAATCAATGATTTTGCTTAGTTTTAGAGTTCATGATAGAGACCCAGGTGACCTGCTCAAAAGCTGCTGGAGCCAATAAGATGCTGAGCGTTTGCAGGCCAACGCCAAAATCAGACCAGTATGGCTGGCGTCCAGTTCACCACATCGCACAAGCAGAGGCAAACTTTGATCAGTGATCATCAGTGGAATTTATCCACCCTAATGAACAAAAGGTCTTTCATCCTGAAAACTTATCCAAATCTATTTTCCACAACCACCATCAACCATCATCCAAGGCTAAAGCATCATAAACCCTGATAACACCAGCAGAGCTGTGCTGTGTCATTATCCCGCTGAGGTTATAATAAAAACACTTATGGAGGAGAACATCCCAGCAGTCAGGAAGACGTCCGACCCTTACATCGGACAGACGTTAAATTCTGGTTGGACTTAAGGCTGCAAACTGTAAACACTTTGCATAATCGATTATTGGTAACAATGATAATCACTTAATCAAATAATTGTAATTTCTTAAAACCATAAAAACCTTTGCTTGTACCAGAAAAAGATCCCCTGAAGGTTGTTGTGTCGTATACAGACTACATTATAGAAGGCTGCAGCCAGTGATCACACATCTGGGTCATGCTGCACTATGCGTAGTGGACGTGGAGCAGTGTGGATAAATAAATATGAAAACAATGAACAGTTTCCAGGTGGTAACGTGTTACGTGACACTGTAAATGTAATAATATCACCTGGATGGATAAACTAGTATGTTACATTCAGAGCCCCGCCCCTGCCTGCCGCCCGGCACACGATGCACCCGACCCTGATGCCAGTCCCTGCAGGTGGTGGGCCCACAGGGTGGCGGCTTCATGTCATTCATGCAGGTGTCCCCCAGTGTCCCAATACCGGGCAAGGTACTCGTTCCCCGAATGTGCCGTGTCATCGAGGTCTTCTTGAACCGCCCTTCATCTGGCCCCTCCCCTTGGACCACTTTGCCTTGGGAGATCCTACCAGGGGCTGTTAGCCCCAGACATCACAGCTCCCAGGATCACAGGGACACGCAAACCTCTCCACCACCTTAAAGGGATATTGCACCCAAAAATGAAAATTCAGCCATTATCTACTCACCCATATGCCGAGGGAGGCTCAGGTGAAGTTTTAGAGTCCTATGGAGGCTGACGGCGCCCCAGATTCAAACGTCCAAAAACACATAATTGAAACCACAAAATATCTCCATACTGCTCGTCTGTAGTGATCCAAGTGTCCTGAAGCCCCGACATAAAAAGTTGTTTGGAAAAACCTCATTTGAACTCTGTTTTTAGCCTCATTGTAGCCTGTAGCTCTGACAGTTAGAGCTACAGGCTACAATGACACTTGGATCACTACGGACGAGCAGTATGGAGATATTTTGTGGTTTCAATTATGTGTTTTTGGACGTTTGAATCTGGGGTGCCGTCAGCCTCCATTAGGTGGAGTTGTGTTGCTACCTCCTCTCCCCTTGGATCTCTGCAAGTGATGTGAGGACTCTAAAACTTCACCTGAGCCTCCCTCGGCATATGGGTGAGTAGATAATGGCTAAATATTCATTTTTGGGTGCACTATCCCTTTAAGGTGGCGATTCTTGGAGTTGAGGTGGTTCAGGCATCTGATCAGGATCCTCCTGAGCACCTCACACTGGTAGGAGGCCCCGGGGCAGACCCAGAACACACCGGAGGGATTACATATCTCATCTGGCCTAGGAACACCTTGGGATCCTCCAGGAGGAGCTGGATAGTGTTGCTGAGGAGAGGGACGTCTGGGGTGCTTTGCTCAGCCTGCTGCCTCCGCGACGTGACCCCAGATAAGCGGATGAAAATGGATGGATGGATGGATGGAGACTGGTGGTCAGTGGGATGTGAGGACTCTTAAACTAACATGTGTACAGATGTGAAGCCCTGACTGTATCTGACTGATGTTTAATGAAAGCTGTTGTCTTGTATAAAATATGAAGCTTACAGTCAGACACAGTTTAATAAATGAATCTATCATAATTAAAACAACTGGAGACTGAGAACAAACTGATATATGAGTCTGATAATATTTTAATGATTGTAATGTAGCCTATGTCAGTAATACACAATTTAGTGAGTTACAGTCCTTACACACGCACACACACACATGTCTGTTTGTGAACATGTGTATCCTGTTATATAGAGACGTATTATTATTAATATTATCATTATTATTATTATTATTGTTATTATTATTAATGTCTGTCTCAGTTTGAACAGTTTATTCCTCAGGTTGGTCGCGCGGAACTTTAATTGTGCGGAGCTTCTTCCGTGACGAACACAGTTCTGTGTTGCACATGATCAGGAAGTCTGCATCAGTGCAGGCTCGTTGTCGGAGGGCTTAATAATTCACTTCACCTCCTCATTAATTGGCTTGGGTCGGCACTTTATGTGGTGGAGCCCCTGCGTGGACCTGGAAACGGAGTGGAAGTGGGTAGGTAGAGGGTGTAGGGCCCCATCAGGGACCAGGAGCAGGAGGAGCAGTAGAGGAGCGGAATGGAGGAGGACAAGCAGAACCCGGAGCACCGGAGCAACAAGGTCCCCAGAAGACAAGCAGCAGGCTCGTCCTCTGATAGCAGCGATGTTGAAGTGAGTGTTGATGACGTCATGGATAAAAACAGCTTCACAGCCACACTAAAACGACTCGTTTCCACTTCCGTTTGTGTACAGAGACGAGTCAACCGGAAGTTAATTAATTTCTGTGACTGATATCTGATGTACATTTGAAACTCCTTCTCTCTGTAATATTTCGGTTTGAATTTGCCTCGAGTTTATTATAAAAAGAGAGAGACCGTACGACAGTGTGCTAGCTTAGATAACAGGCTGCTAACTACGCTAACAGCCTGCTAACTATTCTAACAGCCTGCTAACTACGCTGACAGGCTGCTAACTACGCTAACAGCCTGCTAACTATGCTAACGGGCTGCTAACAGGCTGTCAACTACGCTGGCAGGCTGCTAACAGGCTGCCAACAACGCTAATAGGCTGCTAACAGGCTGCCAACTATGCTAACAGGCTGCCAACTATGCTAACAGCCTGCTAACTACGCTAACACGCGGCTAACTATGCTAACAGGCTGCCAACTATGCTAACAGCCTGCTAACTACGCTAACACGCGGCTAACTCAGGCTGCCAACTATGCTAACAGCCTGCTAACTACGCTAACACGCGGCTAACTACGCTAACAGGCTGCCAACTATGCTAACAGGCTGCCAACTATGCTAACAGGCTGCTAACTATGCTAACAGGCTGCTAACTATGCTAACAGGCTGTTTCCTACTGTTGCCTGTTGATTGCCAGGTTAGTTTATCTGATTAAAAAGAACCTGTTTACCTAGTTTGTGACTCTGAGTGATGTTTTTATGCAGAAATATGGTTATACATTCTATTTCACATCAGATCAGAAATACTTTATTGATCTCTGAGGGGAAACTGATTTGTTCCAGTCATTCTGTTGTAAAGAATAGAGTTTAAATAAGTAAGAATTAGAGTATAACATGGAAGTCTGTGAATGTAAAGTAAATTAGGAATAAAAGTGTGCATTATGCTACACTATGGACACTAATACTTGTGATATTAAGAATAAAAAGTCTGTAAGTGTGTAACAATACACAGATATGTGCACTTTGCTACATTACACTGTATAAACTAGTGTTACATTCAGATATGTAGAATATATATTGTGCTCATACTTGTACCTGTCCTTGCTATTTTACAGTGGAAGTATTATAGATAATTATGAATTATAAATGCAGAGAGGTGAATAAAGTCCAGGTGACAGTGTCATTGACTCAGAGCTGCTGATACTCTGAGGGAGGAGTTGGACAGGTTGATGGTCACAGGCTGGAATGACTTCCTGCGGCACTCTGTGGTGCATCTTGGGGGACAATTTGAATAAAAAATACAATATGATCCATAAACATTTAAATAAGCTGCTGCATAAATGTTTGAGACGTGCGCACACTCTAAGAGTGGATACCGATAATCAACAACGGATAATCACCAGAAAAACTGTTCACATTAAATGTGTCTGCAAACCACAGATCTGTTACATTGACATGTTTATATTTATACAGTTCTGAAGGCGTGTGTACACATAATTTTTTTCTTGAGCAGAAAAGAGCTGGCAGGGCACTGGGTTCATCCCAGAGCTTCATAAAAAAAAAAAACACTGATGGCGCTTTTTTTTAATGACGTGTAGTGCGTGGGTTTGGTTTCTGTGACGTCAATATCTTGACACTAACATTAGCCAGGTAGCTAACATAACGATACATTAACAGAGGGTCGACTACTAGGGATGTCCCGATCACATTGTTTTTGCATCCGATCCGATACCGAGTCCTTTATTTTGAAACCGAGTCCGATCCGATACTTTGCAAAGCATTAAGAAAGAAAAAAAAAAGTGGTTCAGAAATGTACACAAAATGTAAACAAATTCTGAATTGTAAACAAATTGTCCCTCCAGAGTTGCCGTAGGGCTGTGGTAGGCGAGGTTCTGCCGTTAGGTGTGGCTGTGTTGCTCGGAATAAAGAGAGAAACGGTGGACGCTGAACCTGTTGTCTCGACTCCTGTCCGTTCATTGCTCATTAGCTGCACTCAGTTAGGTGAACTCAGGACGCTTGGTTACAATACATTGGAAAGCAGAGGCAACAATGAACAACATAGATGACAAACCTGTCCATTTTTGTTGTTTTCATTCCCTATCTTTTATTGCCGATTCTGATTTTGTGAAAATAACGTCATCGGTGCCGATACCCGATTCCCTATCAATTACACAGTTAACTTCAAGCTTAGAAAGTGAACTGTGGTAAAACCACAACACTCAGCAGCAACACTTGGAGTCTGCCGGCTGATCTGCTTCTAAAAACTGAGCTTTTCTGTCTTTATTGTGACGGCAAGACAGCAGCCTCACTGAAGAAGCAGCAGCGACCTCACCAGCGTCTTTCTGAAGAGCTGAGTGACTTTCAACTCAAAGCGCTCGGAGTGGCTGCACAAAAAGGCGGAGCACTCTGAGAAACGCTGCTGGATGTGACACCTTTTCCTCCAGTTGCGGCTGCATACGCCCACTCTTTATTGAGAGTGACTGAAAAAAAGATGCTGGTGCTGAGAAAAAAATACTACGTGGACACAGACCCTAGCGTTTATGTTTAGGCACAAAAACCACTTGGTTATTATGGTTAAGAGAAAAGATCATATTTAGTGTTAAAATACCCGGTGATGGGTCGCCACAAAACACCTGAAATTGGAGCCTAAAAGTCGATTGAAACACAGTAATGACTCACTAAAACACAACTGGATTTCTTGTTTGTTGGTCTCTAACAGTACTCTACACTACATCTCACCTAAAAATATACAGTTACTGTCTACCGGCGGTCCTCTGAGACCAACATGCCATGCATTAAACCAGGTACACAGAGCTTCAGAGAGCTGGTGGTGAAGGTGAGCTGGAGACAGCCAGGTGTCAGACCTGTGCAAAGCACCGTAACAAAAACACCAACAGTATGATAACAACATTCAAAACACAAGTTTTGCTCCCAGTGGTTTCTGTGACATCACAAAAAGTCACATGACGCCACTGAACACAGATTTGTTGTTCATAATGTTGCATTATCAAGGACATTAATAGTGCGCCACCCAGATGCAACGATAGTCAGTTTACTGCGTCCTTTCAGATTTGAATGCGTCAGGAACGCAGGACGAGTACCGAGCAACATCACTATTGATCTACATCAGAATACATATAGTTTATGATCTGTGATATAAATGTATTCAGTCTGTGATCAGTCACACATGTGTTGTGTTCACAGGATAAGCCCGTACATCAGACAAATAAAACCCAAACTCTTTCCAGTTCAACGACATTAAGACTTTATATCAAACGTCATTTTGTGAGTCAACATCTGAACCAATCAGCTGTTAGATCAGGTGAGAGCCAGGTGTTTCCCATCATGCCCTGGGCCTTACAGTCAGTGGAGAGCAGCTGCAGTGCCTGGCTCTAAAAACTGTAGCCGCCTCGATCTCGCGAGATTATCACTGTCCAGTTTTGTATGAAGTCAGAGCAAGTCAGGATGAAGTCGGACACAAATCTACCCAGCATGCACTGTGCAGCGGTCACTGGTGATCGAATCTGCGCAGGTCTGACTCATCTCCAGCGAGCCTAATCTCAGTATCCATTCACAATTGTTTCCTGACTAATTGCGTCCCTTTACAGACACATTTGAACATTATAGAGTGTCCCAGAAATGAGTTAGCATGATAGCACTTCCTGTTCCCGCATCTTGGTTAGATGTGTGAAATAAGGTCTGTGGTTAACAGAAGCTGAAGAGACTTAAACGTTTTGTTCTACAACATAAAAAAACGTCAGCAAATACTCCACTGTGAATTTAGAAGCTTTTATGTATCTTAAAAAGACGGTTGCTAACAAATGGCTAAATGAGACTACAGAGCGTCACCATGCCGAACACGACTTTACAGCTTCACTGTGGTGACGTTAAGTCATGTGACCGTGGTGTAGTTTGTTTATAGCCTAAAGTTAGCTTTTTACTAGTGGTGCTAATAAAGATTATCTTATCCACATGCTTTCTGATGAGGGAACCAGGCTGACGCTAACTTCTGTACCGGCCTATAAAAAAATGTCATCCCTGCAGCGCTCTGTTGAACGTTGAATGTTGAACATGTGTAAACTTATTTTGAATCCCCACCGCAGGGGCGCCACCAGTTCCAAACTAGTGCAATGGCCTTGTGCAAAATTTGGCCATGAATCAGTGACAGTTTATCCAAACATCACGGAACTTGGAGAATATTTTTAAATCAAACAACTGAAGGGTATCCCCCAAAATATTCCTGCAATTGATCAGTCGAGGTGAAGAGTGGTGCCAAAGAGGAGCGAGGCCCAGAACAGATTGGGACATAAATGAATGAGCGTTTGTCTGATGGTCATGAAATGTGTCAGTTATCTTTATACAGTTGTTGTGAACCATCAGAAGTCTTAATCTTTCACAGCTTTTAACTTCTAACAGTCCAACAGCTGGCTTGAACTCTAGAGTTCCTGCTTGCAGCTATATTTTTGTGAGATTCTTCATAACAGTGGCTAATTACCTGCTTTACATTTGGACCGACACCTTCCCTTTTCAAACACTCATGGCTGCCTCCTTCAATTAATGACTCTCTTGCTAATCCCACACTTGTTTAAATGCTATTCAGCTCTGTTAGCGACTGTACTTTAACTCAGCAGCTAATGATAGTTCCTCTCTCGTGTTAGTGTGTCAGATGTTTAGCTGTTCGACTCCCTCCTTCAGTGATAATGGTTCATGTATGTCTTATCTTAAATGGAGTTTATTTGTCGTGTGGGAGGCGGGGCTTGGTGAATTGGAGATCTGGCTCTGCACCATGGAAACTTAGAACTGCACTGATGATTTCTGATTCACGTAGATCATAAATAAAATTACTTGTCTTGCAAACTTGTTGAATAACAAATGCATTACAAGAACACTGACACAGGACAAAACCAGCTCCTTGCCCACCATGTTCCTGAAAATGATAAGATATAATATTAATAATAATAATAAAAGAAGAAGAGCTGTGTGAATGAGCATGGCACCATGGCATCTCACTTAACTCTCTCTTTCTCTGTCTGTGTGTTGCTATAGAAACAGAGAAAAAGAGGACTCCAACGTCACCGCTGTCAGCACTGTGACAAATCCTTCACATCACCTGGTGCTTTGAAGGTTCATCAGAGAGTTCACACTGGAGAGAAACCATACAGCTGTGACCACTGTGAGAAATCTTTCACCACATCAGGTTCCCTAAACAACCACCGACGTGTTCACACTGGAGAGAAACCGTACAGCTGTGACCAGTGTGTGGCAGCTTTTACACAGTTAAATCACTTAAAGATCCATCGACGCATTCACACAGGAGAAAAACCATATAGCTGTGATGAATGCGGGAAAGCTTTCAGCACTCGGGATAGATTGAAAAACCATCAACGCACTCACTCTGGAGAGAAACCGTACAGCTGTGACCAATGTGGAGCAGCATTCTCAAAGTTAAGTAATTTAAAAGGCCATCAACGCATTCACACAGGAGATAACAGCTGTGAACAATGTGGGAAAGGTTTCACCACCCTTAAGGACCTAAAAATCCACCAGCGAAGTCACACAGGAGAGAAACCACACAGCTGTGATCAATGTGGGAAATCTTTTGCAAGATCTGGGGACCTCATAAACCATCAACGTGTTCACTCTGGAGAGAAACCTTACAGCTGTGACCAATGTGGAAAAGTTCTGCGTACATCAACTCATCTAAAAATCCACCAGCGGACTCATACTGGAGAGAAACCATACAGTTGTGATCAGTGTGAAAAAGCTTTCATCACACAAAGTCACTTAGTCATACATCGCCGCATTCATACTGGTTACAAACCTTCCTGGTGTGAGCTGTGCGGGAAAACTTTCAGCTCACAGAGCAACTTGAAAACCCACCAGCGCATTCACACGGGAGAGAAACCATACTGGTGTGAACAATGTGGGAAAATTTTCACCAGATCAGGCGACCTCAAAATCCATCAACGAAGTCACACTGGAGAGAAACCGTACAGCTGTGACCAGTGTGGGGCAGCTTTCAGCACTCCCTGTAATCTAAAAACCCATCAGCGCTGTCACACTGGAGAGAAACCGTACAAGTGCGACCTGTGTGAGAGATCTTTCACACAGTTAAGTAACTTAAAAAGTCATCAACGCATGCATAATGGAGAGAGGCCGTACTGGTGTGACCAATGTGGGAGAACTTTTTATCATGGTAGTCACCTCATAAAACACCAACGCCGTCACTCTGAATCGTCTGATCAGTCTTCAAAGCCCTCGGCGTTTCCTCCTGCCACCTCAACCTCTGATATCTGTGTTGTAATAATCTGAGCTTCTACACTGCAAGGTGAATAAAATGGTGCGATTGTTCTGACAGTGCAACCATGTGAGAGAGTCCCGCTGGAATGTTTCTGGATGTTCCTGTTGAGTTATCACAGTCTGTCCTGTTCTAAAGTTGGAGGACTGTAATCATGTACCCATCAGCCTGAAGTGTCCTCTCTGTGTTGGAGCAGGTCCGGGTATAAGGAGTCGACGATGAAAACCCTGACTGACTGAAGACCAGAAACTTTTCATAAAATAATCTCAGCTCAATGTACACTTACTGGCTTTCCCTGGAGCTTGTCGGGTCTTCTTAACTGTTGACTCATCTTGGACCACTAGAGACCTCCCAGAGAGACTCCCTACAGTGAGGATCGACCACAAACCTTTCAGACTCTTAAAGGAAAATTCTGGCGAAATTTAATGTGATATATTCACTATAAAGTGAGAGTCTCTCTCCATGGGATTTTTAAAAATAGCAGCCTTGTGCATTTAGTCCTTCTCAGGCAAGCTCAGGGGTTTAGTGTTGCTGTAGCCCACAGGAAGTGAGGATTAGAATATATGACCTTCACATAATCCGCTCCAAATGAATCTATATTTTTAAAATTATTACTAAAAGTGTGTGTCATATAAAAACTAAAGTGATGGCCAAAGTTGTCACAGTGAAATTTAAGGTGTGCTGATGGATTCACGTCATCAACTCATGCACTGAGTAACATTACAAGTTAACGTTCCACCTTAAAAGTTGCCGGCAGTCGGCCCAGTGAATGAAGTTATTTTTTTCTCTTTCATTTTATAGTTGCAGTTTACTGATGTGTAGGCCTGTCACGATATGCGATAAGTCGGTTAATTGCACGGTAAATTAAAAGGGAGACGGTAACTTTTCCGGCTGCGATTAATTGCCATATTCCTGCGTGTTTGTTTTTCTGTCTCTCTCCATCAAAGAAACTGGACGACAAGAGCATTCACTGCCGTGCATCGTCTGGCAGCCAGGTGAGTTCATTCATTAGCGTAATGAACAAAGGGAAAGCTCTTGTCATCGAGTGTCTTTGTCTCTGTGGGGGAGGCGGTGCTATGGGCCACACACACACACACACACACACACACACACACACACACACACACAGTGCGATCTCCGTGAGGGGCAGACGAGGCGGAGAAAAAGAAAAAAAAACAGTTGTGCGTAAAAGAAAGACAGGGAACTTGTTCCTAAACCAAACGCCACGGCCCCTGTGTGGGAGTGTTTTGGATTTAAACCAAATGACAGAGGGCAGCCCAGTAATTTGGACGAGCCGGTGTGCCGGGTTTGTTCTAAAACCATCTCTACAAAAAGAGCGAATACGACCAACTTAACTGCACACCTGAGAGAAACTGACAGTCTATTTTTTTGTATTTATTTATTTATTTAGGTATTTTTACGTGTTATTTCAGATATTTAAATTTTCTTTTTTGCATTCCTAAATATTCTTGTTAAATAAATGTGTATTTCTCTTTTAAAGGGTGCACTTACATCATTATGCCGTTATTATCATTATATAAGTTTAAAAATGGTCTAAAAACAGCAAAATTGCAACAATAATAAAAATGGTCTTAAAAGCACAGTATTACGCAATATTATCGCTTATCACAATAATTTCTGACGCAATTAATCGCCCAGCAAAATTTGTTATTGTGACAGGCCTACTGATGTATGAACAGAGGTTACATAAAACCAGAGTTAGCGTCCTCTACTGACCAATCAGACTGCAGGGTTTCTAGCTCCACCTTTTAGTACCAGATCTGTGTGCTAGGTACCCCAACAGAGGGGGGACCAAACATGGGGACGCTAAGGAACACTTCTGTTGGTACCATCCACAACTTTACACTGTGGGAACAGAAACAATGAGCTGAACCGGACTGCTTGGTGGAACCTGGGCTAATCATCCTGTGTTCCTGTCCCCTGGTAGAACCTGCAGGTTGTAACGGACACCAAAGTCTTCTGAGCTCTGAGCATCATCAACAAGTTAAATACCAGATCAATATGATGTATGTTATCATGTGTAACATGTTTGATGTCTTATCCAGTGTCTTGCATGTGTCCT
>NC_065522.1:31845416-31857593 GCF_006386435.1 Epinephelus moara | reverse complement strand
AGGGTGCAAAAATAATAAACTGATGGTAGCATACTGCATGCTTCTGCACACTCCAGAACCGTGGAGCTATTCCTCAAACAAATTGGTGAGGTGATTCTCTTTTTTCCTTTCTTTTCTCTCTTCTCTCAGTCCAAAACTGTCATTGCGCCCCACGTGACCAGCTGACTTTGCTACGAGCTGATTGGCTACTTGCCTTATGATCTAAAACCAGCCACTGGCGACTGCATGAAAGGCATCTGTCAATAAGTCTCTTCAACGTCTTGAATATAATCTTGTACAGTAGCTTAACTGTATAGATCTGGTCAATACACAGTAGGCCCTACGTTAAGACTTTACATGTAGACTGAATAATAAGAGATTATAATCACAACTTTACAGGATTTGAAAAGTAGCCGAAGTTTTCACATACAGTACAAAGACCCCTCTGTTTTGACGGCGGACAGTCTAGTCAAAATAAAAATAAATAAAGCGGCCCGGCGCAGTTGTTTTTGTTTTTTTGGGCAAGAGAATAAAAACAATTATTAAAGGGGATGCTGAGCAGTGAGATCCGTTGCGTAATTAAAAGGGATAATACACATTCAGCCGCACACTACGCTAACAGGCAGGGTTCCCTCTGGTTTACACGTATTGAATGTTGTCGGCTCATGTCGGCTGCCGGAATGTGCGCGCTGTGAGCTGCCCTCCCCCCTCCAACACCAGTGATTTAGCATAACTATGCCGCACCTTAACCTTTTGTTTGTGTTTGCGTACTGGGTTATTTGGAATGCGGGGAGAGAGGGAAGACATTTCTACACTGAGGGCCGAATTCACAAAGAATGAACTGCGGCCGCTGATAGCACCTTGAATTGCACTTCACTTGCACCCGCAGTTTGCTCCGTCTTAACGTCCTGATTTGCCCCTAATTAGTATAATAGTAAAAGTATAAATGCTGGCTTTGCGCCAAGAACACCGTGGCAGAACAATGGCAGACTTTGTTTGGCAAAGTACTGAATACTGTATACCCTCATGTAGTGATGTCTGCTGGTGAGTCAGTCTAACAGTGTCGGATGGGTTGAGGCTGTGGATTTGACCAAGTTTGACCACTTTATCACTATTCCCTCTCACTTGTAGCTGTTTTTTCGTTATCTTTTGAATTTAATATGAATTATGGAACCGTTTTTGTTCACGTTTGTTTCCCCCGTTTCGTAAAATAAATTATTGAAAGTTGCTTTTGAAGTGCGTGACAGAAGTGCGTTTTGAGAACGACCGCAGACTGTCACCTGTTCAACGCATCAATATCTTCGGATGCCATTAAAGTAATAATGATTATAATAATAATGTCAAAATATTATTTACAGACTGATTTAACAGACGATCACTGCTGCCACGATCACTGGAAAGTCTGGGCGAGAGGCTTCCACAGAGGAGCGCCCAGTTTGCACCAGCTTTAAACACGTTATTTACTTCACCGAGACAGTACCGAGACACAATCTGCTTGGCAGCGCAGTTAGTGGAGCATTTCACTCTCTGCGTGTGCTTTGTGATTTTGACGGGATCTGTTTGCTCCATTTTTACCAGTTTAGCGGCCGCAAAAGCCACGCCATCCTTTTGTGAATTCGGCCCTGAGTCTTTTTAAGGCTGATGAGCAGCCTTCGTTTCCTGTCAGATTGCGTGTGACTCGTTCATCCAAACTTGTTCGGGATTTGTAGAGGACATGTATATGCTGCTCACTATAAAACGTGGTTACTATAAATAAATGCATCTCTGTGCAGAGA
Source organism: Epinephelus moara (assembly GCF_006386435.1). Taxonomy (NCBI): domain Eukaryota; kingdom Metazoa; phylum Chordata; class Actinopteri; order Perciformes; family Serranidae; genus Epinephelus; species Epinephelus moara. Next base: position 31,855,839 of record NC_065522.1, on the reverse strand, counting down.
GGGAAATATGTGCTGCCTGCGTCTGAGCAGGAAGCTACAGTAGAGATGCGCGTCCTGGCTGACGCACGGCTATCTCGCCATGCGGATAATTTTGGATTTATTTTGAGATATCTGATATTGATGCCTCCACCCTCCAATACGGTGGAAGGCATTTACATTTAACAGATTCAAAAGCAACACATCTTTTCAGAAACAGTGACCCGGTGTTATTTTCCTTAAGTGCTTTCAGCTGAAGTCCCTATGCCAAAATAATCTTTACAGTGAGGTCTGTGGATTATCCAGAGTACCAGGGACACTCTTTCTACAAAGACAAATTGCTGGTGAACTTGTTGTTTTTTTAAAGATATTTTCAGCCTTTAATGGATAGGACAGACAGCGTGGCAAAGTGTGGTCCACAGCTGCCTTTTACGCACAGAACACACATAACCATTATGCCATGTCTTAGCGGGACTGTCCAGTGATTTCAGGCTTTCAAATGTTCAGGCTCTCAGATCTCAGGCTGCATAGTAACTAATGCCGAAAACTAAGTAGTGAACCAACTGCATGTAGGTACAGGGTGGCAACGCGTCTCCCTGCTCCAGCTGCAGGTAGCTCGTACGGATCGATGTTATTTATTTCTTGGATCTTCTCCAAATACCTCAGTTTGAATCATGATAACACGGCAAAAAAGTCACACAAAGCACCGTAAATGAGATGGAGTTTAATTACACTGGGGTAGCCTAATTAACGGGAAACACAGGGACAAGTATGTTTTGAAAGATAAAAAGAGAGCGTCCTCTTGGCTTTTCACATGGTAATATTATTTTAAAAAATATGGGTTGCATACAGTAGTTGTAATTCGACCTAGTCATAAAATGCTACTAGGCTAAATAGTGGCTCCGTGGAGCCATGGACCAGCTGATAAGCCGTCTTTCCCAAATCTGCAGATATTACAGTATTTTGGTGATAATCACTGCTCCTCCCCGTGGACAAATGAAGCATTGCAACTGGTTTTCACACAGGTCTCTAGGGGCGTTACAAATCAGGGCTGCATTACCAACGTCATCGCGGGGGATTAAGTTAACTCCACGGAGCAGGCGGCAGGCTTGTACAGAGCCGTCACGGATCTGCCACGGACCTGCCGGGGACCTGCCGAGGTTCAGCCACGGAAACAGGGCAACTTTTGAGTGGCTACTACTGTAGCACCTGTAGGCATATTGCTGTCAGATGCTGACAGTATATCGTCTGTAAATTTTAAAAGAGCAGTGGTGGTAGAATAGTTAGGTCGAAAACCAGATTAGTGTGGGGATAATATGTTATGGTCATTAAGATATTTAGATAATTGATTAAAGATTAGTTTTTCAAATATTTTTGCTATTCTGTTGATAATTGAGATCGGTCTATAATTATTAATATCTGTGGTGTCACCTCCTTTATGAAGAGGGGTTACTCTAGCACATTTCCATGATGAAGGTGTTTCACAAGTTGCAAGAGATAAATAAGTCAGCCAGTGGAAATGACAAAATATGAGAGGCAAGTTTAAAGAACTTAATCTCCAGACCATCTGGACCAGCACTACATCCAGAGCTTAGACTATCAATAACCCGCTCAACATCAGTTGGAGAGATAGTTTTGAAACAGAAGGAGCTGCCACACCTATTCTGAGTCGAGGTAAGATCAGAATGAGAATAACAAGAAAGAGAGCTGCCAATTGTAGAAAAGTGCTGGCTAAATGCCTCTGCAATTAATAAAGGTTCGCTGACAGTTTCATTGTTTAGTCTAATATGAGTAGTAGGGCTTTTTGTGGATTTATTGGTTATACTATTGATTCTCTTCCAGAATTTCTTTGGATTCTTAAAATCAGTTGATAAACAGTCCTTATAGTAATTTGCTTTAGCATTTCTAGTATTGGTTTTGCATTTATTCCTTAACTCTTTGTAAGCATTCCAGTCAGCAGGATCCTTTGCTTTGCGGTATTTTTTCCATGCCTTGTCTCTTTGTTTGAATAAATACATGAGATCTCCTTTGATCCAAGGTAGATGTCGACCCTTGACATTAATTGATATCCAAGGAGCATGCTTGTTAATTATCTCAACAAACTCGGTATAAAAGAAATTCCAGGTATCTTCAACAGATGGAATTAATTGAAATCTCTCCCAGTTTATATTTAATATATCTACGATAAAGTGTTCAGGGTTAATGTTATTAGAATTTCTTACTTTAATGAATTTAGGAGGAAGATGAGGCACATTGATTTTCGAGATACACAATAAAACAATAGAGTGGACACTGAAAGAGACAGGTAAAGCCCCAGATTATAAAATTCTGCCAGGATGGGAAACTAAAATCCAGTCAAGCAGAGAAGAAGAACTGGGACCGACTCTGGTGGGTTCAGTTATGAGTTGAGTTAAATTTATGCTGTTAAGGAGATTGCAGTCTTTTTGAGAGGAGCGATCTAGCCAATTAGAATTGAAGTCACTTAATATGATTTTTTCACTGGTGCAGTCTAAAGAATTAACGGTGGACAGGATACATTCAGTAGTTACGACACTTAGCTCCAGAGAAGAAAACAACAGAAATCAGGAGTGTGATGAAACAGAGACTGAAGGAAAGGTGGGGAAGCACTGTGAGGAAGAGAGGAAAGGACGACGGTTTAGAATTGGCTTGATTTCTTTAACAAACATGGGATGAAGGCTATGAGCAACGAAAGAAGAAATTACCCAAAAAATAGCAAGAAATTAGAAAAAAAAGAGAAAATTAAAAACAAGAAAATTCGTTAAGAAATAAACAAACAAGGAAATGAGCTGGAAGGAGTGCTTATAAATTATAATCTTTATTAAACATAATTTTAAAATGTAATAATAATCATAATTATAGTTATCCCCAGGCTTTTATCTTTATTTAAAATCTTTAAAAATAATTTTCCATATTTATTTATTTTAAACAAATTGCAATATGTGGGACATTTTTCACCAAGTTGCTCATTGCTCATTTTTCCCGTTTCTTTTTTCACTCCAGGTTTTAAAGGGTTGACAGAATTCAAAGGGAATTAGGTGAAATGAAACATACAAGAAGGAGAGAAGAAATAATAATATCAAGACTTGAAATCACTGCTCAATGTAGGTGAAAATAATAAAGATGTGATGACTGTGTGAGCTGCTGTGCCTCTCTCTTAGACCCCCTTACCTTCCCAGGGAGTTTGGAAATATCATCATTTGTGCTGTATACGTACCCCCAAGTGGTGGTGCGGCCAGAGCTGCGAGCCACATAGCAGACGCTGTTCAACAACCACTTTAACCACTGTAAATTAGAAATGTCCCTTCCAGGCTTCCAGCAATACGTTAAGTGTAATACCCGTGATAATAAAGTTTTAGATAAACGTTACGAGAACATTAAAAATGCATACAGCGCAAGATCTAAGCCTCCTCTATCAAATTCAGACCACAATGCAGTCCATTTGATCCCTACATACCAAAGGGTTTTTAAGAGCACTAAGCCACAGTCAAAAACAGTGACTGACTGTCAGAGTAAACAATACCCTCTCTGACACTAAATCTATAAGTACGGGAGCTCCTCAAGGTTGTGTGAGTTCCCCTGTTTTATTTACACTTTACACAAATGAATGCTGCAGTAGCTTCCCTAGCAATTTAATTTTGAACTTCTCAGATGATACTGCCATTCTCCGTCTGCTGTACGAGGACACAGGTCTCTCATCGTACTTCACTGAGGTTCAGACCTTTGCTCAGTGGTGTGATGCCGACCATCTACAAATGAATGTGAGGAAAACACAGGAGATGGTGTTTGACCCTCGCTCTGTGGGGGATCACACACCTGTCCCCATCCATGACAAAAACATCTGTCAGGTCAGCTCCTACAAATACCTAGGTGTCCTCCTAGATATCAAATTCAGCTGGAAGACCCACATTGACAGCCTGTGTTCTCCATTACAGCAAAGACTGTACTTTTTATGTGGGCTTTATCTGACCCATCACACATCCTTTATCCTGAGTATGAACTTTTACCGTCTGGAAGACGATACAGAGTCCCCAAATGCAAACTGAATAGGATTAAAAACTCCTTTGTGCCTATCTCAATTACTATACTAAAGAGTAAATAGCCTGTTAGGGTTGAGCAACAGTGCCATGGTGCCCTCTTAAGGGAATGCTGTATGATGATGTATTGTTGTATGTATTGTGTATTTATGTGTCATGTGTTTTTATTTGTTTGTTTTTTATGGAAGCAGGCAAAGTGCACAGCACTTAAGTCAAAGACAAATTTCCCTTCGGGGACAATAAGGCATATCATGTGGTATCATAAGAAGAGACAGTACAGCCTGTTATGTACTGTCAGAAATATGAAGACGAAAGAAAGCAACTGATTGAAAACCTGAAAAGATATTTTACAGAAGAACTCAGGGAATTAATCTGATTACTATTTATTATCTAAAAGAAATGATTATGATTGAGAAGACATGAGTTATTTGTGTTTTTAAAAAATCTGTTTAATTATTAGAGATTTCGGTCCACACTCCGCACCAGTAGCTGGCGGTAATGCAACATGACGTCGTTTGCCAACCGCAAATAAACCTCAAAGAAGAAGCAGCAGAAAAAGTTGAAGAAGAAGACGCGAGCCGAGATCAGGAGCGGAATGGAGGAGGACAAGCAGAACCCGGAGCACCGGAGCAACAAGGTCCCCAGAAGACAAGCAGCAGGCTCGTCCTCTGATAGCAGCGATGTTGAGGTGAGTGTTGATGACGTCATGGATAAAAAGGGCTTGACAGCAGCCACACTAAAGACACGAGGAAGAGTCTCGAGGCTCCGTGGATCATCCGCTCATTCTCTGGTTCCACATCACATCTGGAGAAAGGAAATGTAACAAAGCAAAAAGGTTTTTATGTCTCCGTGTTTCCTGTTTTCATCTTTAACTCACTCAGAGTAAAGAAACACTTGAGACGGTCTGTGTTGCAGGGTATTTTCCCGCGCAGTGCGTCGCGTGTTCTCGCGAGAGCTCGCAGAACAAACAATAGGCTCGTTGGAGATTTAAAGAAAATGAACAGCAGCAAGGATGAAATGAAAATGTAAGAGACTTAAACATGACTTCATACAGGTCTTTAAGGGACTGATTATTTTTAGATCATATCTTAATGGACGATAAATAATTCTTCAGTTCATTTTTAAAGCAAAATATGGAGGGTTTACAGTTTTTCCATTTGCAATGGTGTATATGATATTTACCCATGATAAAAAATAAATGCTCAATAGTTTCGGGTTCTCTTGAACAAAATACACATAAGGATTTACTTGAAAATGAAATCTTTGTGGTAAAGTTTCAGCAGCTGGATAAACATTGTTTACAATTCTAAAGTGAACGTCTTTTACTTTTGGTGAAATTGGCCATTTAAGATAATGGAAACATTTATTAATTAAAATGTTCCCGTTATGGATTATTCTTACTTTTGAAAATCAGAAAACAATTTGCATTTCAAAACATTACCAATGACTTTGTTATTACATTTCTTATCACCAACATACACTTCACCAATCTTTATTTCAGGCAACTTAATAACCACATGTGAATATGTAAGAGTGCTTTGTGTCATGTGTTTCAAAGGAAGCGGAATGGCTTTACAAATTGGACTGAACTCTCTGACGGAGCATTTTAAATGAAACTTTTCTACAAATGAATCACATTGAATAAAATGGCCATGTTCATCCATCAAGTCAACAACATATAACACTTTTTTCTCATACCATTCTTTTTTAAACAAGGTTTTCTTACTAATTGTAATGGTTCTATTATTCCACAAGGTGGAGCCATGTGGTGTGAAATTATGGGTCTATATCATTTTCCAGTAATGCAGTACCTGTTTATGGAAATCTGACAACTTAATAGGCAGTTTTGAAATCTCCAAATCACATTTCAACTATGTTGAAGTCTCCACCCATTATCACTTGATCTGAAGTGTAGGTTATTTTCCAATCATTCACAAGTTTACCTAGTTCTGCAAACATGTCCCTGTCCGCAGCTTTATTATTCTAACCATAAATACACACTAAAATGTAACGTTTGTCATTTATCTCTACTACTACCATTAACCAATGACGTTATGTATCTGTTTTATTGTCAATTATCATGCCTGGAAACCTGTTAAATAATACCATTACTCCAGCTGAATGAGAAGTTCCATGTGCAAAAAAAGCAGAATCGCCCCACTGACCTTTCCAAAACTTTTCGTCAGTCATAACAGAATGAGTCTCTTGTAAGAAAACACATTTTGATTTTTGTTCCTTGCAAAATAAAAAGATTGCTTTTCACTTAACACTGTTTTTAACCCCCTAACATTCAAAGATAAAAAAGAAATAGACATAATCTATAATGTAACTGTTTTCGATATGTCTTTAACTTGCTTATAATGCAGGAATGAAATATGTTGCCCTTAGAACATAACCATACCAACTTATTGGGCTTTAAATTTTGTCTTATGAAGTATTATCAGTTTAAATTCTCATCAAATATACTTGTAATGAAACCATGTATATTTTGACAAAGTGCTTGAATATTACCTTGCTGAAAATATCAGTTATGGGTCAATTCTGTGTCCCTCAATGAGTGCGTAGCCTTCTTTGAGAAAGGCTCTTTTCCCATTTCTTCTGGCTTCTTGCACCTTGGGCCACAGCTTAGCCGGGGCTTCACGATCCTCCTTTGAAAAGTCCTCCTTGAACTGAATGTTCATCTCTTTGCAGACTCTCGCCTCTCTTGATTTTTTTCCATATCTCATCTCGAATAGTTGGTATTGCAAACTGTATGATTATTGGTCTGGGCATTTTGTTGGTAGTGGCATCATTCTTCTTTCCCAAGCGATGTACTGTGTCCACTGTCTCACCAAGTTTATCCACTGACCGTGGATTCACCCGGGTAAGGATTCCAATCACCACCTCTCTTGTGTTTTCTTCTTCTTTTTCAGGAAGACCAATTAACCTGAGGTCCCATCTTCTTTTGTATCTGGCATGNATGTACTGTGTCCACTGTCTCACCAAGTTTATCCACTGACCGTGGATTCACCCGGGTAAGGATTCCAATCACCACCTCTCTTGTGTTTTCTTCTTCTTTTTCAGTAAGGATTCCAATCACCACCTCTCTTGTGTTTTCTTCTTCTTTTTCAGGAAGACCAATTAACCTGAGGTCCCATCTTCTTTTGTATCTGGCATGCTCCAAACACGCCTGTCTCAAGGAGATGTTTTCCTTTTTCAGGCACATTATTTCTTCTTTCATTTTACCGATTTAATCTTTATTTTCTTTTATGGTTTGAGTATTGGCTTCCATCTGATTTTCAAAGAGTTTGAGTCGTTCATCTTGATCATCAAATCTCCTTTTGTATTTCTTTTTTTGGGATTGGGACTGGGTAATAGTTCGGGGTGCACCGGTACAGGTAACCCACAATACGGTCCGTACCTCGGTTTTTGGGTCACGGCGCCGGTCCCGTTTCTGTTTTGTGCGTAAAGAGAACAATTTTCTCCCCAAAATTATCTCTTTATTTTGCTTGTCAGCAAAAACTGCATTTCGTTGTAAACAAATTCCAGTATCACTTGACATGCTGCTGTGTTGCCTATTCAAGTGATGGAATTTGTTATTTACGTGACAACGCCTGAACGCAACACAGGCTCCGCTCCATAGACAGTGTATTTAGTAGGGGTTCTGGCCGTGCTCGGTTATAACTGTCGGTCAGGAAACTGCGGCCCGGGCCGTGCTGTTGTGTGTTGGTCTATGTGTGCACATCAGGGTCGAACTCCGCCTTGCAGAACGACAGTGCTGGTTATCTGCTGCGTGCTCCGCCGTACGTCAATACCCACCGGCTGCGTTTGCTGTGCAGAGCGGTGCAGCTCTGCCGGAAGACATCTCGGTGCACCGCCATGATTAATTTCTCCTCTTCCATGGTGTCAACAGGGTGAAATGATGTCTGAAAACCTCTGACCTGTTGACTTCAGGCCTGCCTCTGCCCATTATGTAGTTTTCAAGGTGTCGTGTAGGGAAATATGATCCACCGTGAACACTTGTGTATTTTATTTTGAAAAAAAAATAGGTGTTTTATTTTGTTTATGTGCACGACTTCCTGCCCCGCACGATCTGCTCTGTGCTCAATTGCTGTGTTGTGCTCCGGCGTCCGGCAAAAATAGAAGTCCAGCGTATCTGTTGCGGAGGGCTCCAGAGTGCCGGAGCTGTGACGGAGCCGGAACGCAGCACAGCTGCAGTCGGGTGGAATCTGCTCCGCTCAGCTGTCTGCTGCTGCTGCGAGAGATCAAATTTCATTGGGGGCGGGGAAAAGTGCGAGGGAGTCAGCAGTCATTCAGTTTGTTGCCCTAGTAACTTCTTGGTGTCCTTCTGCTTCTCTATTCTTCTTGTGTAACCTTGTGTGTATTGGTGGTTAATACAGCATTAACGCCACCTAGTGGATTGGAAGCGCATTACACCTATAATGGGCTTTTATTGGGAAAAATGGATCAAATGCGACCCCCAGTGGTAATATTAGGTATATAATTCGATATATCGGTTTGGTTAGATATTTGGCTTTAAATCAAACGGGTTGGAAAATTTTCAAACCGGCACAAGCCTAGTGTGTGCTCCTGCAGACTTTTGGCAAAATCTTCCTCCATCGTGTCGATGTCTTCATCATCACAGACCTCCTTGACAGCTAACAGGTTGTAGTCATGGTCTGGAAGTCCGGTACCCACTCAGCTAGCAGCCCGGTTAGCATTAGCCATCTCCTTCTCATTCAGAGGAGCAATTAAGGCGTTTATCTCAACAAGCCCAAACTTTGTGAAATTTGGTGTGAATATCTACACATTGGGAGGTTTTTTGTGGAAGTTAACGGTTTTTCAGGACGTAGTCTGACAGTGTTTACCGGAGCCTGCAAAGTGATACTGTTTACGCCGCCATCTCGGATCTCCCTTCGAAAATCCCTTTTGTATGACGGACGAGCAAGTCAGGACACAAATCTAACCAGCATGCATTGTGCTGCGATCACTGCTGATCGAATCTGCGCAGGCCTGACTCATCTCCAACGAGCCTGAGCTGTTGAAAGTAGCCAAGAGTCGAAATTTAAACCACACTATTACAATATTATTATCTCTGCAGAAAATCAATTTGGTTTCAAACCTAAGCACAGTACGGATATGTGTATTTATGTTTTAAAAGAATTGTTGAGTAGAAAAAACTCATCCATGTTTATGTGTTTTTTAGATGCTTCCAAGGCATTTGACCACGTGAACCATGGGAAGTTATTCAAAAAATTGAGCGAAGCAGGCGTCCCAAAATACATAGTGGGAATTCTGTCTTATTGGTATGCTCACCAAACTATGCTGGTGAAATGGGATAATTGTGTATCTGCTCCCTATCAAGTCAGTAATGGAGTCAGACAGGGGAGCATTTTATCTCCTATTTTATTTAATTTTTATATGAATAGTTTGTCAAAAGAGTTAAAAATGTGTAAAACTGGCCGTATGTTTGGCAGTACAGTGGTGAACCATCTCATGTACGTGGATGACTGTGTGCTACTGAGTCCGAGCTCAGCTGGTCTGCAGCAGCTCCTTAATGTGTGTTCCTTGTATGGAGAGCTACATGACATAAAATATAATGATGTAAAGAGTGTTATTATGATCTCCAGAACAAATGAGGATAAACATATGGTTTTCTCTGACTTTAAGCTGTCAGGTCATGTTTTAAAAACCTGTAGTCAGGTGAAATATCTTGGTCATGTGATCACAGACACACTGACTGATGATGAGGACATTCTGCGTCAGTCTCGCATGTTATATGTGCAAGCAAATGTACTGATACGGAAGTTCGGCTGTTGCTCTGATGACGTGAAGCTGACTCTGTTTAAAGCTTATTGCACACTGCTATACACTGCACATCTGTGGACAAATTATAAAAAAGCAAGCCTTCGGAGACTGCAAGTGGCATACAATGACTCTCTGAGAATTTTGTTAAAACGGCCCAGATGGACCAGCGCCACCGAAATGTTTGTGACTGCTCGAGTCAAGACTCTCCAATCTGTCTTAAGAAACATCATGTTTAAGTTCATCTGCCGTCTGAATAAGTCAAAAAATCAGATTGTTTTGGAACTGACGAACATTGCATTTAGTGCCACACGTTACATGTCACTGCTCTGGAAACACTGGTATAAGTGCCTTTTAATAAGGGGTTGCTAAACAACCCCGTATGATGTTGTTGTTGTTGTTGTTATCGCTGTTTGTAATCGCTGTTTGTATTGTTTTTTTGTTTTTTTTCCTTCTCTGTCTTTTTGTATTTGTTCTTAACTGGACTTAGTCTGTAATAAAAATTATCTATCTGTCTGTCATGATTTAGCATGATTTAATTTTAACGTGTGTGTGTGTGTGTGTGTGTGTGTGTGTGTGTGTGTGTGTGTGTGTGTGTGTGTGTGTGT
>NC_065522.1:31811171-31841232 GCF_006386435.1 Epinephelus moara | reverse complement strand
TTTTTGGGGGTGGGTGACAGATCATTGTCGTCTCTCTGGACCGTGGCTGACACGGCAGCAAACACATGAAAGTTTGTGTCGTTGGCTCAGACAGAAACAGAGGTTAAGGTTTTATCTGGTTATCTGACAACTTCAACAAATATAATGTGGAAGAGATGATTATGTGTGGATACGATAAAAAGAAGCAAAGTAAAAAAAAAAGACTACATCAGACCATATGATGATAAAATGAATAATTTATTGTAGATAAAATAAAAAGTAGGGATACACCATATTGGATTTTTCGCCAATATCCAACATGCCAATATAAAACAGCTTATTTGGCNAATATAATGTGGAAGAGATGATTATGTGTGGATACGATAAAAAGAAGCAAAGTAAAAAAAAAAAAAAAGATTACATCAGACCATATGATGATAAAATGAATAATCTATTGTCGATAAAATAAAAAGTAGGGATACACCATATTGGATTTTTCGCCAATATCCAACATGCCAATATAAAACAGCTTATTTGGCCAATACCAATATCGATATATCCACTTTTTCCCCACTTATTTTAGGGAATCATCAGGTCTCTTCTGTAGTGGAATAAACATCATATTAAGCATGTATACTCTTATCACGATGGCCCACCAGCAGATGGAGACACAAAATACAATACTTGAATGTAATATTCATTGTGCAGAATAAGAAAAAGCATGTTGGCTGATTCTGATAGTTCATTTTAAAGATATCGGTCAACACTGATGATGTGCCAATATTATGGTATATCCCTAATAGAAAGGATTATAGGTGAGTGACTGAGTACATGAGGTCATTATTAAATGTGCAGTATATGAGCATGTTAATCAGTTAGTATAAGAATGTGTGTGTGAGAACACACAGTGTAGTATGGCGGGAAAAAAGTCATTGTATAGTGTGCCAAAAATGTCAAAGTGCATCATGCTAAGAAAAAAATGACAAAGTGTAGTATGTAAAAAAAACCCATAAAATAATATGTAAGAAAAAAGTCATAGTATAGCATGTATAAAAAAATCTTCGCATAGTATGCCCAAAATGTTATTGTATAGTGTGCTACAAACAAAAATCATAGTATAATATGTCAAAAAAAGTCACAGTGTAGTATGCCCAAAAGTGACATGGTACAGGATGCCAAAAAATGTGATAGTGTAGTAAAAAAAACAAAGTTTTGTGAAAGCAAAACAAAATCAAAAACACAGTGTTCACCAAAATGACACCATTTATCAGCCAGAAACTGTAAAAACAGAAATCATTGTTAGATTTTCAAATTTCCGACTGTAATTGAACGCATCACGTGTGACAAATGCTTCTGTAAAAACATTTAAATAAATAAATGTGAGCTTGAAATAGTGATATTGAATAAACTGTTTGTACGAACGGTTAATTAAACTGAGGCTTTTTTTCAACTCCAGGTTTCTGTCTTCAACTTTTAACTTTCAGACATCAAAAGCTAAGTTATAAAAATCTATTATATGGTGGAGGGAGGTTGGTGGATTTTCCCCCAGTAACTCAGGGAGGCTCGAGGAAAAATATTTGGAGCTTCAGGGAGGGTAAAAAAAAAAGTTGCACCCAGTCACCCCTTCCTCTGATAAATAAAGAACAGTCCCTAAAGTTCTATAGATCCCCCATTCAACTTTTCTATTCAAGCAACTTGAAAAGAACTCAATAGGCTCGTTCGAGATGAGCCAGGCCTGCGCAGATTCGGTCAGTTTTGTGTCCGACTTCATCCCGACTTGCTCTGATGTATTACAAAAGTGGACGGCGATAAAACCGCGAGAGTGAGGCAGCAGCAGTTTTTAGAGCCAGGCGCTGCAGCTGCTCTCCACCGACTGCACCGCCTGGCTCTCAGCTGATCTAACAGCTGATTGGTTCAGATGTCGACTCAACAATATGACCTTTTACATAAACTATTCATTTTTGTTGAATTTCAGAGATTTAGATTTGATGTGTCTGATTTGAAGGTTTATTCTGTGACAGAAAACATGTTGTGTGACTGATAAGGTTAGTCATCAGAGACTAAATACATTCATCATAAACTACACAGAGTCTACTGTATATTAACACTGGACTGTTTCATTATTGAAGTATTTAGCAACACACAGACTGGTGGTCAGTGGGATGTGATGTGTACAGATGTGAAGCCCTGACTGTATCTGACTGATGTTTAATGAAAGCTGTTGTCTTGTATCAAATATGAAGCTTACAGTCAGACACAGTGTATTCAGCCTGTGTAGCTGAGGGGACAGGTCAAACTAATGTGATGCTGATGATACTGGAAACTGTCAGACTTAAACGAGACACTACTGCAGTTGAATGAAGACACTAATGATTTATTAAATGTACCATTTACAATGGCAGAACTGAATCTTGCTGTCAGGAAAACTAAGATGTCAGCACCAGGAAAAGATTAGATATGTTACATTATGATAAATCAGCTCAGTGAATCATCTAAGAACATCTTATTGGAATTATATAACAAAGTGTAAGAAAAAGGAAAATTACCACAGATATGGAAAGAAGCAGTCGTTGTGCCGATACCTAAACCAGGAAACTATAGGCCTATTGCCCTAACATCTAATATTTGCAATGGATGTAATGGAGAGGATGATAAATGAAAGATTAATATATTTTATAGAAAGCAAAGGGTATGTAGCAAGATATCAGAGCAGATTTAGGAAAGGAAGAAATACTATGGACCCAGCTTTATGTCTGGAATATGAAATAAGGAAAGCACAAATTAATAGGGAAAGCATTGTGGCTGTCTTTTTTTGATATAGAAAAAGCGTATGATATGATGTGCAAAGAGGGATTGCTAATTAAATTGAGTAAATTGGGGGTCACTGGCCCGATGGTGTAGAAAATGGAACGCCTCAAGGCAGTATACTAAGTCCTTTGTTATTCTCTATCATGATAAATGATGTTTTTTTTAGTTTGGAGAAGGGGATGGGATTTTCTCTTTTTGGGGATGATGGGGCAATTTGGAAGAGAGGTGGGAATATGGAATTTATTGTGAAGAAAGTACAAGAGGCTATGATTAAAATAGAAGAATAGTCGTTTAGGTGGGGATTTAAATTCTCAGTAGAGAAAACAAAGAATGTTCTTTACAAGAAAAAGAGTTGGCAGTAACATAAAACTGAAATTATATCATCAAGAACTGGAAAGAGTGAAACAATTTAAATTTCTAGGATTGTGGCTAGATGAGAAAATAACATGGACGGTGCATATTCAGAAAGTAATTGACAAGTGTAAGAAAGTTTTAAATGTTATGAGATGTCTTGTTGGAAGTGAATGGGGGTCAGACAGAACAGCATTAAAGACCATTTACACAGGACTAGTAAGATCTGTATTAGATTATGGGAGTATCGCATTTGGATCTGCAGCACATACATCTTTAAACAAGTTGGACAATATTCAATATCAGGCTTTAAGATTGTGTACAGGTGCCGTTAAAACAACCCCGACTTCTGCATTGCAAGTAGAAATGGGAGAAATGCCTTTAGAACTAAGGAGAGTACAGCTAGCTCTAAGTTACTGGGTTAATTTAAAAGGGCATAATGAAGATCATCCAACACAAGACACACTGTGGCCATGTTGGGAAAAGGAGAGGAGAGAAACAAAAAGCTTTGGGTGGACAATAGAGAAAAAAGCAAAAGAACTCGATATAACAGCAATAAACATCAGCCCAACAGTTCCACTCTCAGTGACACAGCCTTGGATACTTCCTGAACCTAGCGTGTACCTCACACTCGTGAGGTGTACGTTTACATGCACAGCTTAATCGAGCTATGCTCAAAATTCGATGTTGGCGTCTAATCGGACTTCTGTCCTTGTCCCAGTTTACATGCAACTGAGAAAATCGAATTACTGACGGGAACGTGTCCTCCTTCTCAAGACTAGGCGGTGATATGTGTCGTTTCAGCGGGTTAATACGGCCCCCTTTCCGGTTGACCTATTACGTCACTTAATAATAAACAACTGGAGTCAGGCAGCAGACCGGAATTTTCGAACAACAGCAAGATGGATAATCGTACAGCTTTGTTGTTGCTTACGTAATATACGCGTTACTGATTGTGCAGATAAGGTGCACGCTATCCCTCGTGGTCACGGTGACTTCGAGAGGCAGACAAGAACGCCGTATGCTGTTGGAGGGCTATAACAATAGCATGTCTTGTCTGTTCCGGGGTCATACACCAGCGCGGGGGGTGTGGAGCATGCGCACATGCATTGTCTAGTTTAACTCCGATTAAGGCGTATACATGCCGGAGAAAATCGAATTCCAATCGCATTATCTGGGTGTCTTAATCGGAGTTGGAGAACTCGGATATTAGTCGGACTAACACGTTTACATGCACTTCAGTTGTCCAGTTATAGTCGGATTAGGGCAATAATTCGTTTTTTTCAACTGTCATGTAAACATACTGATTGTTAAACAAAAAGCATAAAGATAAGGGATTCTATAGGAAGTAACTATTATGATTAAATTCAAATATATGCATCAAAAAGTTCAAACAACAGAATGGACATTTCATTCATAATTCCAGAGTTTAACATTAAAGGTTGCAAAAGAATCAATGTGGATTTATCTGTGTATACAGGAGAGATGATGGCTTTAGTATTAACAGTCCAGTGGGTTGAAGAGGTGAGACCTTGGAAAACAGTAATATGCTCTGACTCCAGCTCATCTTTGATGAGCATAACATATGGACATTCAGACAGCAGAAAAGATATTTTACTGGAAATACAACAAACAATATTCAGAATTCAAATGATGGGACTGAGCATTACATTTGTATGGATACCAGCTCCTCCTCCGAGAACCGTCACCTTATCGTGGTGGAGGAGTTTGAGTGCCCTAATGACCCTAGGAGCTGTGCTGTCGGGGGCATTTTGCCCCTGGTAGGGTTTCCCATGGCAGATTGGTTCTGGGCGAATGGTCAGACGAAGGTTCAAAAGACCCTTCATGATGGATAAAAACAAGGATTCGTGTACCCGGTCCGGAGGGTTACTGAGGCCCCGCCCTGGAGCCAGGCCTGGGGTTGGGGCCCGTGGGCGAGCACCTGGTGGCCGGGCCTTCGCCCATGGAGTCCGGCCGGGCCCAGCCCGAACCGGCTACATGGGCTCGTGCCCCTGCAGGCCCACCACCCGCAGAGGGATCCAGAAGGGTTTGGTGCTATGTGGATTGGGCAGCAGACCAAGGCGGGGGCCTTGGCGGTCTGATCCTCGGCTACAGAAGTTGGCTCTTGGGACATGGAATGTCACCTCTCTGGCAGGGAAGGAGCCGGAACTTGTGGAAGAGGTTGAGCGCTACCGGCTAGATATAGTCGGCCTCACCTCGACACATAGTTCCGCCTCTGGAACCCGAGTCCTTGAGAGGGGTTGGACTCTTGGAGTTGCTCCGGGTGAGAGGCGGAGGGCTGGGGTGGGCCTTCTGATAGCCCCCAGACTCTCTGCCTGTACGTTGGGGTTTACCCCGGTAGACGGAAGGGTTGCTTCCCTGCGCCTTCGGGTCGGGGAACGGGTCCTGACTGTTGTCTGCGCTTATGAGCCGAACAACAGTTCAGAGTACCCGCCCTTTTTGGAGTCCCTGGGACGGGTGCTGGACAGTGCCCCGACCGGGGACTCCATTGTTCTGCTGGGGGACTTCAACGCTCACATGGGCAATGACAGCGGGACCTGGAGGGGTGTGACTGGGAGGAATGGCCAGAGGGGGACACTGAGTCCGAATGGGCCTTGTTCCGCTCTGCCATTGTCGAGGCGGTGGTTGCGAGCTGTGGCCGCAAGGCCGCTGGGGCCAGTCGCAGTGGTAATCCCTGAACCCGCTGGTGGACACCAGAGGTGAGGGGAGCCGTCAGGCTGAAGAAGGAGGCCTACAGGGCATGGTTGGCCTGTGGGTCTCCGGATGCAGCTGATGGGTACCAGCGGGCCAAGCGGAGTGTAGCGGCGGCAGTCGTGGAGGTAAAAACTCGGGTGTGGGAGGAGTTCGGTGAGGCCATGGAGGAAGACTATCGATCTGCTCCAAAGAGGTTCTGGCAAACCGTCCGGCGCCTCAGGGGGGGAAGGCGGCAACTTGTTCACACTGTTTACATTGGGGGCAGGGAGCTGCTGACGTCAACTGGGGACATTGTCGGGCGGTGGAAGGAATACTTTGAGGAGCTCCTCAATCCCACCAACATGTATTCCATTGAGGAAACATGGCCGGCAGTAAGTTGGACCTGTTCCCGGTGAGGGTTGGACTCTGCCAGGGCTGCCCTTTGTCACCGGTTCTGTTCATAACTTTTATGGACAGAATTTCTAGGTGCAGCCGAGTGGTGGAGGGTGTCAGGTTCAGTGACGGGAGGATCTCATCCCTGCTTTTTGCGGATGATGTGGTCCTCCTAGCTCCATCGAACAGTGACCTCCAGCTCTTGCTGGGATGGTTCGCAGCCGAGTGTGAAGCGGCTGGGATGAGAATCAGCACCTCCAAGTCTGAGGCCATGGTCCTCAGCCGGAAAAGGGTGGATTGCCCACTCCAGGTCGGGGGGTGGGGGGTCCATCCTCAGGTGGAAGAGTTTAAGTATCTCGGGATCTTGTTCACGAGTGAGGGTAGGATGGAGCAGGAGATTGACAGGCGGATTGGGGCAGCGTCAGCAGTGATGCAGGCGCTTATACGGTCCGTAGCCAATTGAGGTGGTTCGGGCATCTGGTAAGGATGCCTTCCGGACGCCTCCCTTGGGAGGTGTTTCGGGCGTGTCCAACCGGGAGGAGACCTCGGGGCCGCCCCAGGACACGCTGGAGGGACTACATCACCCGGCTGGCCTGGGAACGCCTCGGGGTTCGAGTACGAGTACGAAGGATACCAGCTCATGTAGGACTAAGTGGAAATGAAACAGCTGACAGGTGTGCAAAAGAAGCAACAAGAAATAATCACATTGACATACAAGTTCCTTTTAGTAAAACAGAAATGAAGACCAAAATTAAGCACAAGTTAAAAGAAAGAAAGAACAGGCAGATGGTTCTATAGAATTCAAAGACAAGTTGGAGTAATGAGAAAGACAGCAAGATCCCACAGAGAGGAAACTGTAATATCAAGATTACGATTTGGTCACTCAGGACTTAACAGCACACTCTTTAAAACAAAGAAACATATTTCAGGAAACTGTGACTATTGTGACCAACAGGAAACCATAGAACATGTTGTACTTTATTGTCCAAAGTATGATGATGAGAGAAGGGAACTAATTTTGAACCTCACAGAAATTAAGCTGAGATTGGATTTAAGAGATATTTTACAGAGAAGTTCAAGTGAGAAATGTTATGACGCAGTTACACTATCTTAGGAGAACAAATTTGATGAAGAGAATATAACTTTGTTTTATTTATTTGTCTAGTTTTCCTTTTTTCTTTTTTTTCTTTCTTTTTTTTTTTTTTATAAATAATTTGAGTTAGTACAATTCAGTTAGATTCCCGATCCACACTCCATACCAGTTGGTAGCGGTAATGCACCATAACGTTGTTTGCCAACCGCCATAAAACACCAAGAAGAAAAAGAAACTGTCCGACTTCACCGCAGCTTGTTGTCACCGCCCCCTGCTGCGGCTGCCTGCTCTCGTCTACTTTCTAGGCGAGGCGCAGTTCATCTCCAGCGAGCCTATTACTTCCTGGTGGGAAATCGTCTTCCTTAGCAACAATAACTAAGAGGGGCGGGGCTTCTAACAGGAAGGCTTCTTAAAGGGATAGTGCACCCAGGACAGAGGCTTCAGGACACTTGGATTACTATGTTCCCCCCGCCAATCTCTGCAAGGGATGTGAGGACTCTAAAACTTCACCTGAGCCTCCGTCAGCATATGGGTGAGTAGATAATGGCTGAATTTTTTTCATTTTTGGGTGCACTATTATGGAGTTAGATTTGTCTCATTAATACCTGTAAATGCACAGAGGGTGATCTACAAATATTTCTTGATCTGCACACATTTCATAATTATGTGTGTGAACAGAACGACAATCTGTGTGTAAATGTGTAATCTGTAAATATAAAACACATTCCACAAATACAAAAAATATCTGTGAATACATTAAATTAATTTGCAAATAAATGAAAAGCATTTGTGAATAACTTCCTAACATTTACAACTTTGGAACAGGCATTTGTGAACTTAGTTTTTATTTGTGAATCGAAAAAACATTTGTGGATCTCAGTTCTACGTGTGTGGATTTGCTTTTTACACACATGGATTTTTGAGACAAACTTTCTGCCGGTCCGAACGAAAATGCACTCGTATCACTCGGCCATCTTCGGATAGCACGTGATCACCCAGCTGATGACGTCATCTTTGCATGTGAAAGTAAGAGCACGCAGTCTTTCTATGAGCTGATTTTTGTTGTTGTTTTTTTAATAATAATCAGCGATAAGTAACGTGCATTCATTGTTTTATGTTAATGTAATACAGTGAGTATTAGTGTGTGTTTATCTGTTCTATATATCTGGCGCACACTTTTGCATACATTTCTGTTTGAGTATGAAAGACACGGTGGCTTGGCTGCTTCTTCAGTTGGTAGTTATCAGCCAACTCATCCTTTATATTTTTCATTTCGAGTAGGATTAAAGTCACAAAGCACTTCACATCTTATTATTAGTGTACTCTTACTAATGTAGTTGTAATGTCTGTGCTGACCGCACCGTGTTTAGTTAGGTTACATTGTTTCAGTGAGGTTACGTTAACTGTTGTAAGATATGACAAGTGGCAACACCCTGGTTAAGGTCTTTGATAGAACAGCTGTTGGTGTTGGTAGCTCTTTTTGTTTAGAAATGTAATATTGTAGTTGTATTGTTCATTGTTAATATGTAGATTGCGCTAAGCTAACGTTAGCTACTGAAACCGCATCTGCTGCCATGGCAACAGTAAACATTTATGTTGCGGGCTGGGGAGACAAAAGCAGGGTGCAACATTTTATACATTGTAAATAGACCAGAAGTCAGTACCATCCAACCTGTAAAGAGGGCCACGGTAGAAGATGCTGGTGAATGACATCCAGACATCTCTCCACAACCTTTCAATGCTAGTGTAATTAGTACAAAATTATAGGGTTTAAGATTTAGACATTTTCAGCACAGCATTTAAAAGACCATTTTATCATTAAACAATAACAGAAAATAAATACAGCTATTCATAAAATATAAAAAGCAAATACACACACGTAGAACTGAGATCCACAAATGTTTTTTCGATTCACAAATAAAAACTGAGTTCACAAATGCCTGTTCGAAATTTGTAAATGTTAGGAAGATATTCACAAATGCTTTTCATTTATTTGCAAATTAATTGAATGTATTCACAGATATTGTTTGTATTTGTGGAATGTGTTTGTGTATTTGCAGATCCGTTTTATACTTGCAAAATATTTTTGTGAGTTTACAAATCTTTTTTTGTATTTGTGGAAGGTGTTTTATATTTACAGATTACACATTTACACACAGATTGTCGATCTGTTCACACACATAATTATGAGACGTGTGCAGATCAAGAAATATTTGTAGATCACCCTCTGTGCATTTACAGGTATTAATGAGACAAATCTAACTCCATACACTATCCCTTTAAGACTCAGCCCAGGACATCAGAGTAGTGACGGTGAAATCGAAGCTTCATGAAGCAGTGAACCACTTTGACACGGGGGAAGCCAAGATGGCGCTCTGAGCAGTCCCGTTTCTCAACTCAACTCAACTCAAACTTTATTTATAAAGCACATTTAAAACAACCAAGGTTGACCAAAGTGCTGAACAGGTCAATAGAAATAAACAAGCAAATACAATGAGGTACCTAATAGTACACCACAATAATAACCATAAGATACATAAAATACAATACAATAAAATAAAATACAAGAGTTATAAAATAAGATCAAAATAAGCTAAAATGTTTGGGTGTCCAGCTCAACCTGAGTTAAAAGCCTGAGAGAAGAAGTGGGTTTTAAGAAAAGACTTAAAAACCTCTAGGGTCTGGGCAGACCTAATGTGCAGGGGCAGGCTATTCCAGAGCCTAGGGGCAGCCGCCCCAAAGGCTCTGTCGCCTCTGGTCTTCAGCCTAGTCCTAGGAGTAGCCAGTAATAGCTGACTGGCTGATCTCAAGGCTCTGGAGGGAGCATGAAAGTGCAGGAGTTCGGTTAAATAAGGGGGTGCCAGCCCATTTAGGGCTTTAAAAACAATCAATAAAATCTTAAAATCAATTCTAAAACGCACTGGAAGCCAGTGGAGCGAGGCCAAGATTGGTGTGATGTGATCGTGTTTACGCTTTCCAGTGAGGAGGCGGGCTGCTGCGTTCTGGACAAGCTGTAGACGGTGTAGCAGTGACTGGTCAATACCGACATAAAGCGAGTTACAGTAGTCCAGACGTGAGGTTATAAAAGCATGGATTACCCTCTCTAGATTCTGGGGGGAGAGATAGCCCTTTACTTTAGCTAAAAGCCTGAGTTGATAAAAGCTGGTTTGTATTACTGATCTAACTTGTTTATCGAATTTAAAAGCACTGTCAAAGGTCACACCGAGATTTTTAACAGAGGAACGGATGTTAGGAGTGAAGGGGCCCAGAAAATCAGCAGAGTAATCGGAGGGGTCACATCCAAACATAATGATCTCTGTTTTATCCTCATTGAGATTTAAAAAGTTACTGTCCATCCAGGATTTGACATCTTTTAAACATTCTAGCAGTGGCTGTACAGAATCCTTGCTAATGGATTTAAGGGGCAGATAGATCTGTACATCATCTGCAAAACAGTGAAAAGGTATGTTGTGTTTCTTAAAAATCAACCCTAATGGCAGCATGTACAGCAAGAAGAGGATGGGGCCCAAAATGGAGCCTTGGGGGACACCGCAGGTGAGAGGAGCCGTAGCTGAGTTGAATTCCCCTAAGTTAACTGAGAAGCTCCGATCAGTGAGGTAGGACTGAAACCATAGAAGGGCAGTACCTGTGATACCCACCCACTGTTCCAGGCGAGACAGGAGGATCCTATGATCTACGGTATCAAAGGCTGCTGACAGGTCAAGCAGCACCAGAACAGCAGAGTTACATGAATCAACAGTTGACAAAAGATCGTTAAAAACCCTCAAAAGTGCTGTTTCAGTGCTGTGATGTGGTTTAAAGCCAGACTGGAACTTTTCATACATGTCATGGGCCACTAGGAATGATTGCAGCTGAGTAAAGACCACTTTCTCCAAAACCTTGGACAAAAATGGTAATTTGGAGATTGGTCTGTAGTTTGACAGGAGAGAGGGGTCCAGGTTTTTCTTTTTTATAAGGGGCTGCACTACAGCATGTTTGAGAGCAGCTGGAACACACCCTGAGCTAAGGCAGGTATTTATGACAGCAAGAACAGTGGACCCCACAGTACCAAAAACATCTTTGAAGAGGCGAGAGGGAATGCTGTCAGAGGGACAGTTAGTCGGCCGCAGATGCTTAACTATATCTGATAGTGAGGAGAGAGATACTGGCTCAAACTGGTCAAAGACAGCAGGTAAAGGAGGCACAGTGGGGTCAGGACCAGGGGCAGTGAGAGTGGAAGCAACTGGCCTAAGGGCAGAAATTTTTTCAATAAAAAATTTAAGAAAGCTCTCACAGAGAGTGGGCGATGGCACGACTGGAGAGTTATCGCACGGGTTTACAAGGGAGTTAAAAATGCTGAACAGAACCTGGGGCTTATGACTGTTATTGGAGACAATATTTGATATATACTCCATTTTGGCAGCTTTAACGACTCGCTGGTAGGCTGATAAACATTCACGTAAAGCTTCTTTGGAGACGTGGAGCTTATCTTTTTTCCACTTCCTCTCAGCACGCCGACATGAACGTCTGAGAGAACGTGTGGAGTCATTTAACCATGGCTCAAAAAATGCTTTAGAGCGCTTAAATCTGAAAGGGGCAACAGAGTCCAGGATATCAGTGCATGTAAAATTAAAAACACTTAAAAGCTCTTCGGCATTAAGACCATGATTGACATCCGGAGTGCTAAACATGTTTACGTCGGCATACATGGCAGAGAATTGTGATGCAGTTTGAGGGTTCAACATGCGCAGGCGGCGTGAGGGAGCACGGGTTACAGTCCGCGAACAGGGGACTGAAACGGTAAATAAAACAGGCAGATGGTCAGAAATACATGCTGTTTCACATATCTCATTTACACTCACAGATAACCCATGTGATAGCACAAGATCTAAGGTGTGACCCTTCTCATGAGTCGGGCTGGTCACAGACTGAATGAGATTAAAAGAAGCGATGAGGTTTGAAAAATCACTGACCAGAGGTCTGGATTCACAACACACATGGACATTAAAATCGCCAGAAATTAAAAAGTGGTCATACTTCACAGTAACCTCTGATAGAAAATCGGCAAAGTCATTAATAAAGTCCTTATTAAATTTAGGAGGACGATATACAACTGCAAACATGACAGGAGGGGACAGGTTTAGCTCAAACAGTTGCAGCTCAAAACTGGAATAATTGTCAAATAGAATTTGACGACATTCAAAGCTGGATTTGAACACAGAGGCTAGACCTCCACCTCTGCCGGTGGTCCGAGGGGAACTGAGAAATAAGCAGTCAGGAGGAAGGAGTTCAGAGAACGGTGTACACTCACCAGCCTGAAGCCAAGTCTCCGTCAGGAGCAGAAAATCCAGATCACGAGAGGTGAAAAAGTCTTTTAACAAGAAAGTCTTGTTTGCTAGCGATCTAGCATTAATCAGGGCAATACGGAGAGTAAGCTCCTCAGTGGCTGAAGTGGCTGAAGCTGAGACACGAGCCAGCGGGCGAAGGATCCCATGGTCCACACCACCTCTGCGGGCTCGCAACCGGCGGGGCAGAGCAATGGTCTCTATAGGGAAAATGACCGGTGGAAGTGGCAGTGATAGCTGGGGCCTGTGGGGGGTGGTGGCGGGGGAAATAGTGCTGTGAGCAGTTGGTGTTGTTGGCGTAGAAGAAGTAGACTCCGGTGAGGGGGTGTGGCAGGTAAACAGTCAGTCGCGTGGAGCATACTCGAGGTTTCCTCGAGCTCTGCAAACCTAATTATTTCTTTCCAACTAAACACGGTGAACAAAGACTTTATTTGTGCCTATTCGATCATTTTTGCCAACTGCAACTTTTGGTTGTCGTCAACGAACCCAAATGAGTAAACCTGAGAAGAGAAAGACTGAACCCAAGAAGTCGCTAGCTAACATCTGCTCCGCTAGCAAGCCTGCTAACGTTAGCCAACCCATGAAGCTAATTTCCACCCTCGATAAGCCTGCTGATGCTAAAAATACTCTTATCGACTCCATGCATGACTATTTGGAAGCGGTTTCCGAACCATCACAGTATGCCCTGATGGAAGAAGAATTTCCTCCGCTTCCTCTCACACCATGTGCCTCTCCTGCCGGTAAGCTAAGAAAAGTTGAGGACACGGAGACAACTACTGTCCTCTCCCAGCTCTCGTCACTTACCAGACTGATTAACTCGAGGTCGGTGGCAACTCCATAGTGATCTCCGAGATGAAAAAGGCAGTTCAAGAGAACACTAAACAAATCACGGCTGTGAAAGAGTCCTCTGATGCCGTTTGTGTCGAGATAAATGATATGAAGGACAGAGTTGTCAACGTTGAATCACAACTTAAAAAATACAAGGCAAATGCTGAAACACAGCAGAAGCGGTTCTCTCACCTGGAGAGCTACTCACGCCGTTGGAATTTGAAACTTTACGGCTTGGCCGAGAAGGAGAAGCAAGACGTGCGGTAAGAGGTTATCCAGGTCTGCCAGTCTATTTTACCGGAGGCGAAGGATAAACTACCAGACGTCGTGGATATGGTACACCGCCTCGGTCCCAAGAAGCTCAACAACAACCAACCCAGAGGAGTCATCATGCAATTCACATCCAGGATCTATCGTGATGCTGTCTGGCGTTCCGCCAAGAAGTCAGCCTTCCTGAAAGACAACAACTTAAAGCTGGCAGAAGATCTGTCAGCTGATGACCGCGACCGGAGAAACCGACTCTGGCCAGCCGTGGAGAAAGCACGCAAGGAAAATAAGTTGGCGTTCTTCGTTGGGGGGCGTGCGTTCGTGAATGTGAAAGAAACTTTTCCACCTCAATGACTTGTTCTGAGGTAGCACAAGGTACAAACTTAAGTAATACATGGTTCAACTGTTTTAACTCATCTCTCACAGTGACTGTTTTTCTTCTATTTTGTCACCTGACATGTTTTAATTGCGCTCAAAAGCCGATCAGAATTAAGCTGCCTTATATTTTTCAGTTATTATTGCCATTTTGAATATGCACTTTATTTTAAATACTCATGCGGTACATTGAATATTGCTCCTGAGTGAGCTGAACAGCAGCTATTTTTTGTTGAACTAGTCATTTAAAAAGAGTGAGAGGTTGCACTTTTTCTCCTTCAAAAATCACACATATGTGAGGTGGGTTATATGCCACATTGGCTTTATTTTCTTATTAAATATTCTTTGTTATAGCTCAAGTTCACAGTTCCCTCATCCAGGGTTTGCAGTTCTCATCTTCAACAGTACTCTCTTAAGTGACCACAGGTTTTCAACTTAACCACTTCTTCACTTATTTGGTCTAAGCTTTCGCTTATTTGTCTTTTTATTTTATTTTTTGTTCTTCTTATTTTATCCTTATGTCTCTGTCTATTATCTCTTTAAATGCGAGAGGTTTAAGAAACAATGTTAAACGTAAAGCCTTATTTTTGTTTTGCAAGCAGTTTGGCACAGATTTTTGCTTTATACAAGAGTCCCACTCGATTGAACAAGACAAGCCTTTCTGGAGGTCGCAGTGGGGAGATGATTTGTGGATGTCCCATGGCACGGAGCGCGCTGCTGGTGTTTGTATACTGAAAAGCAAATTTAATGGAAAAGTCTTGATCTCTGACTGTGATAAAGATGGTCATTATATTTTTCTGATACTTGAGGCTGCACATTCTATCTATATTTTAGTCAATGTGTACGGATTCAACTGTCAAACAGAGAATAATCTCTATTTTGACAGGTTGGAAGAGCGTTTACTGCACTGGCTATCCAAATATCCAGATTCTTTTATAATCTTTGGTGGAGACTTTAATATTGTGTTTGATAATTGCATGGATAGGTGGCCTTCTAGGAGTTTAGACTCCTAACTCGTATGTAAGGTTGTTTGCACAAAGATTTAATTTAACTGATTCTTGGAGGGATTCTCATCCAGCTCTAAGAACATATACATGGTGCAACAAGACACAGACTAGTCACTCGCGCATTGACTATTGGCTTATCTCAAAAGACTTGAAAGAAGTTAAAACGGATATTTATCCTGCGCCGCTTTCAGATCACAGAACAATTCATTTAACTGTCCCTTTGTCATCCTCCTCTGGTGCTAAAGCATCATATTGGAAACTTAACAGTACTATCCTTGAGCATAAGGAAGTAATTGCTGAAGTTCATAGTTTGATAAGGCTTCACTGGAACAAAGCTCTAGCTGAAAATATGTTCTGTAACAACTGGGAGCTTTTGAAATATGAACTTGGTAATTTTTTTCGAAAATACAGCATTAATTTGGCAAAGAGAAGAAGGGCTGATGAGAAAGAAGTAATACATAAGATTGCATTTTTTACTTCCAAACCAATAGAGGCCCTCAATGAATCTGATAAGACAGAACTAATTGACTTGCAGCATAGGTTAGATGAAATTTTTAAGCGCAAAGCTGAAGGAGCATTTGTTCGGTCTCGTAAAAAGTGGCTTGAAAAAGGAGAACAGAACTCGTCTTATTTTTTCAGACTTGAGAAACACCAATCCAACACTAACTCTATTCTACAACTAAATATTAATGGAACAATTTCTAATGATAAGAATACCATTGCAAAATATTGTGCTGATTTTTATAGTAAACTCTATTCTTCTGAATATTGCCCTCAAGCTGCTTTCGATTTTTTTAATTCCATAGATAATATTACTCAGCTGAGTGAGGCTGATAGTGAATTTTGTGACAGGGCAATTTCTCTGAATGAAGTCGCAGATGCTATAAAGTATCTAAAAGTTAATAAGTCTCCTGGGACAGACGGCCTTACTGCCGAGCTTTATAAACAATTCTCTGACAGCTTAGCCCCGTTTCTTCTAGAAGTCTTTAAGGAAAGCATTGATAGGGGTGCACTTCCTCCTACTTTATGTCAGGGCCTAATCACCCTGATTCCCAAACCAAGAAAGGACCCTTTACTCTTAGATAATTGGCGACCAATTTACCTATTGAACAATGATTATAAGATACTAGCACTGATTCTTGCAAATAGAGTAAAACCTGTTTTAGATACTGTTATTGATGAGAGTCAATCTGGATTTATGCAGAATCGGCACATTTCAAATAACATAAGATTAATTTTAGATATAATAGATTACCCAGAACTTGTACAGGATGACAGTTTTATTCTTTTTTTGGATTTCTATAAAGCTTTCGACTCCTTGGAACATGATTTTCTTATTACTGCTTTAAATAAATTTGGCTTTGGTCAATCTTTTTGCAATGCAGTTCATATGTTATATTTCAATAGTAATAGTTCTATAAAACTTGCTAGTGGTACTTCCCCAAGATTTTCTTTGAAACGTGGAGTGAGGCAGGGGTGCCCCCTATCAGTGTATCTATTTCTTCTTTCTGTACAACTCCTTAATTTACATATCAAACTCAGTTCATTAAAGGGTATGGTCGTCGCTAACAGAGAAATATTCATAAGTCAACTAGCAGATGACACTGCTCTCTTTCTCAAGGATGCTTCGCAAGTATCAGTGGCAATCAACAGTATCCAGTCC
The DNA here is from genome assembly GCF_006386435.1 of Epinephelus moara. NCBI lineage: Eukaryota > Metazoa > Chordata > Actinopteri > Perciformes > Serranidae > Epinephelus > Epinephelus moara. The sequence goes on along the minus strand of NC_065522.1, from coordinate 31,824,429 downwards.
TTTTCGAAAGCCTCCGGACTTTCCCTTAATCTTAATAAATGCGAACTTCTGCCTGTTAAAGACTGTTTGGTGGCCTCAATTCATGGAATTCCTGTGAGAAACTCTGTAACATACCTTGGTATTCAGATCACTAAAAATGGGCAATCCAGATGCTCTGTAAACTTCACTGCTATTATAGAAAGAACCCAAAAAATCCTTAACCACTGGCTGCAGAGAGACTTGTCTTTAAAGGGAAGAGTTCTGCTTTCAAAGGCAGAGGGAATCACACGTCTAACCTATGCTGCTCAGTCTTTACATGTTGATAACACAACTTGCAAATCAATTGATAAAATGTTACACAATTTTTTTTATGGAAAAACAAAACCCACTACTTAAGAAAATCTTTCACTTTAAACTCCTATGACAAAGGTGGTTTGAATTTTATTGATTTTGGCGCACTTAATAATACCTTCAAGATAAATTGGATCAAAAAATATTTGAAAAACCCCACATCTATTTGGAATTTCATCTCACATCATGTGTTCTCAAATTTGGGCGGCCTTAATTTCTTGTTGCTCTGCAATTATAGCATTCCAAAAATACCACTGAAACTTTCTCACTTTCATCAGCAGGTTCTTTTAGCGTGGACATTGATTTACAAACACAATTTTTCTCCGCAGAGTTGCTTCATCTGGAACAACTGTAACATTGTTTACAAAAATAAATCAATTTTTTTGGATAAATGGTTTAACAACGGAATTGTTTTGGTTAGTCAATTGTTCAAAAAAGACGGACTGTTGTATAATTACTCTGAATTTCCTATGAGATATAATGTACCAATAACACCTAGAGAATTTTCAGTGGTATTTGACGCTATTCCTTCTGGCCTGTACATGTTATTCAGGTACTCTGACAGCTCTCCTCCCTTATCATTCAATCCTCCTGATGGGTCACAGTCTTCTCTCGGTAGTGTTTGCTTTTCATCTGGTAAGCTTCTGAACCCCAGAATAAGAGCCATGTTTCAGGATGGCCAAGTTTCCGTCCCACCAGCGACATTTTATTGGGCCAATTTCGTGTCTGATATTGAGTGGAAAAAAGTTTGGACGTTACCACAAAGATTTTTTTTAACAAACAAAGTCAAAGAGATCTCATTTAAATTGATACACAAATTCTACCCTACAAAACAATATTTATCAAAATTTAAGAATGGTATAGATGTTAATTGTTCTTTCTGCCAAAAGCATCCTGAAACATGCACTCACTTATTTTGGTCATGTGAATTCACTTATAAATTCTGGAGGGACTTCCACAAGTTTATTGCTGACTCTGTCTTTTCTGATTTTCACCTTTACTATAAGAATGTTATTTTTGGTTTTAATAATTTTATTCACAAGGATAGTGATGCTTTCTTTTTTATAAATGTGTTTTTATTTTTTGCAAAATTTCACATACACAAGTGCAAATTCATCAACAGAAAGCCTGATCTCTTTTTACTTAAAAAAGAATTTGAACAATATTTGAGGACAATCTCTTCATCGAAAAACACAAAGGCTTTAAAGACTATCAACATTTGCAAGTCGCTAAATTTGTTTACATGAGATATGGTCTCGCATACTTAATTACTTTCCTACTTATTCTCTGCTTTTTTTTTTTTTCATTATATTTTACATTTGTCTCTTGTCCTTTTTCTTTTTTCAGTATGTTCTTGGAATGTCTCACCTTTATCTGTATTTTGCTCCTGTTTTGCTCTGTTTAATTGTACTTACCAAAGATTTAATAAAGGAGGAAAAAAAAAAAAAAAGAACCACTTTGACACAACTGCTTCGAAGCATTTCATACAGTCAGAAGAGTGACATCTGCTGGCCGTGTGTCAGAACTGCATCTAAGTGGAAGACCTGGAAAAGCCTGAGACGAGGCATCGCTCCCGGTAGTCACGTGATTGTGGGCGTGCCGAAGCAGGGATCGAAACTGTCTCGGAACACTTGTGCGTCGAAAGATCGACACTGTGTCGAGCAAACTGGCTCGAGCGTAACATCACTACATCAGAGTCCATGAGAGAGGAGGAGCAGTAGAGGAGCGGAATGGAGGAGGACAAGCAGAACCCGGAGCACCGGAGCAACAAGGTCCGGAGAAGACAAGCAGCAGGCTCGTCCTCTGATAGCAGCGATGTTGAGGTGAGTGTTGATGACGTCATGGATAAAAAGGGCTTGACAGCAGCCACACTAAAGACACGAGGAAGAGTCTCGAGGCTCCGTGGATCATCCGCTCATTGTCTGGTTCACTCTGAGCCTCGTGGCGGCCATTTTGTTCTCCTCATGTACTGGTTTCCAGTCTGCGGTCAGTGCTCCGGGTTCTGTCTGCTGGGATTCAGGGACAGTGGACTTCCGGTTTGAGGGACAGAGACAGATGGTGATGAAGGACAGGTTGTTGTCTCTGGGTGTCCAGTTATAGTGGAGCTTTTATCAGCTCATGTTTTGTACACATAACACTGACTGCTCTGTGTGGTTTCTTCATGGAGACTTTCCCGTGCGGCGCATTTCGTGATCTCGCGAGAGCTTGCAGAACGAACAACAGGCTTGTTTGCGATTATTTCTTTCTTTATTATGTAGTAACAGTGCTGAGGAATGACTGGTTACATGTAATTAAACTACAAAATAAATATATTTACCTTCTGAGAGAGTCAGTCATTAATTTACAGACTCTAACAGGGGCGTGTCCAGGGTCTGAGGACACTGGGGGCTCAGCCTCTGTAGGGGGGCACTCTGGTTCCCTGTTTAGTGTGTGTCGTTTCGCCTGCTTTCTACATGACTTGTTAATTGTGATGTTAAAAATATACTGTAGTTTTTAGTAAAGCTGCCCCCCCCCCCCCGACTAAGTATTTTCCTGGTCAACTAATGCGTCATGTTTGTAGTCGACCAATGAAGATGAGTTTACATATCACCTTGGGTTCGTCCTTCACCTTCTCAAAATGATCCCACACTTTGGATTTCCTGCCCGACATGTTATTAACTAGCCTGTGGAATAACCACAGGTACCAGCCCTGGAGATTAACCTGACACTTCCTGTGTCTGTCCTTTCACATTAAAGTCCCACATCAAAGGCGATGCACAGATTAACCAGCAAAAAGTAGGCTACGGTGAACTTGTATGTCCCCTGAAGTTAAATTTAAGTTTTAGAGTGTTTTCTTAAAAGGCTAAAAACAGCAACAATTTTAAAAGTGCGCTCTCAGAATAACTGTTGATCAACGGAGCAGCAGCAAACACTGTTTAAAACTTAGCAAACCGGTTTGGATTTATTTTGATAAGGCGCAGCTCCTAACAGAGTTTCATGTTTGTTTGTTGTTGTTTTTTCTGCGACTAAGTGACCGAAATATATAATTTAATAATTACATTAATATTGGAAACATGCGGGTGACTAGTTGACTAATGGACCTAATGGACAGTGGTGGAAACTAAAGTCATACATTTGCTGAAGTACTGAAGCTACTTAAGTACAGCGTCGAGGTACTTTTAATTTACCCGAGTATTTCTATTTTATGCTCCCGTGTACTTTTATTCCACTACATTTCAGAAGTAATACTGTACTTTTTACTGCATTACATTCATCTGACATCTTGAATCACTTAACAGATTCAGATTATGAAAACAACATATAAATCAACCAAAACATTATAGAATAGAATGGAATAGAATAGAATAGAATAGCCTTTATTGTCATTGTGTGTACAACGAAATTAAGGTGCCACTCCAGTCAGTGCAACAAGAAAGAACAATAGCAATAAAAATATATAATGAAAATAGAATAGGCAAACTATGAACAAGTATATGCAGTGTGTGCCATAAATATTTCTGCACAGTATAGTGCAAATGGTTTGCTTGTAGATATTCCAGGAACAGTGTTATCACTTTTTACAGTTTAGTGTTGTGACAGCTCTTGGAAAGAAACTGTCCCTGAACCTGTTTGTCCGTGTTCTAAGGGACCTGTAGCGCCTGCCAGAGGGCAACAGTTCGACCAGGTGGTGACCGGGGTGGGATGTGTCTTTGATAATGTTGCTAGCTCTGTTGTGATAGCGAGAGCTAGCAGTGTCCTCCAGGCTGGGCAGGGGGCAGCTATGGGATTACGTTTATGTCAATAATAGAGAGAGCGATAAAACATATGAGCGAGCAAATAATATATCTCACGCGCGCACATTTTAACTGCCCATGCAGAGGATCTAAGTCCTCGAGCACAAATTCAACATACGAGAGGTGTACAGGCAGCTGCAAGCGAAGAAATACATAACAAGGGAGCAAAAAATATAATCTGTGGGTAAATTAAACTATACAGCACACGCACATTCAGCCTCCACGAGAGAGCGGATTTCTGCTATGCGAGGGCTTTTATGTGTCCACCAGGTACAACATTGTACTTTTTGGTGCAGTGGATGGCTTCTCCAGGAAGGTAAGATTTCATTTGATGGGGTCTTTTCATCAGTTGATGTTCTCTGTGGAAGAAAATGTGTTAAAGCAAACATTTTATAGGGTGTAAACTCTGGCACAAACTCCAAGTTGCATACAGACGGTTGACAAATAAAAGGAAACACTGAAATTGCTTAAGAAGGTCTGTCAGCCAGGTTTTGCGGTAAAATGCATGCTGTTTCAATGTAAGGGTATTATTATGAGTTGTTACCCTACACACCCCTAACGCATGGTGGGAAGGGTCATTAAAGGAGAATTCCGGTCATTTTCCATATAACGCTCCACAGCTCCAGGTCCGTGAGTGCTACAATAGCAAAAGACCCAGAAAAAAAAATGTGCAGGTGGGACTGAGCTTCCTGCTACGTAGCTGCGCAACATTGTTGCTTAACAGCAAAGTGATGGGGGAAGAGTCTCCTAACCGTGAGTTTGGCCTCTTTTATGCTCAAAATATCACTACACATGCTTTGTTACATCAACCAACTCATTACCACACAACACTGAGTGTGGATAAACTCCGTTAATGAGAGAGAGCAGTGCTACGTGTGTGTTTCTGTAACGTTCCGTTGTTTACTCTAGTTTCCTGGGTAGACCTTACTAGTCGACTGTCGAGCTCGGGACTGTTTCCATATCAGCAAAGACAATGATATGGAAACAGCCGTGGCAAAATCCGCCACTGCTTAGCCCCTGCGCAGCTACATAGCAGGAAGCTCGGTCCCACCTGCACATTTTTTTTTCGGGTCTTTTCCCATTGTAGCACTCGTGGACCTGGAGCTGTGGAGCGTTATATGGAAAATGACCGGAATTCTCCTTTAAGGTGACTAGAATATATAACCTCCCCCTCTCTACTTGTCTCCTCTCTTTCTCCCCTATCCTCTCCTTCCTCCATGGTGAGAACACACAAACCGCTCTCCGATTCAAGTTGTGGGATATGTGGTAAAATATCCTTGATGCTTGCACTGACAAGAGTGTAGCCCAGTTGTACATGTAAAATATTGAAAAATATTAAGTATACATATTTGAAAAAAATCTCATCATAACACAGGTGATGTGCTTGAATGCTGCAACAAACAATCGTGCATCAACAGCATTTGCTGCTTTCAAAAAAGCAACCAAGACACATGGCATACCGTCAAGGTAAGTTTTTACAAGCTGCAATGTACAAACACAAACATGATGGATTTTTTGTCCTATTTTCAGAACTTGAGCATAGACTTGGCTTTAGGCTTATTATCTCAAATCCTTAATTACATACTTATTTATTACCTACTTGTACTGATCTCTTGTCACAAGAGCATATGCACTAAACACAACTATGTTTATTTATGCTCATCCTTATGTCACATGTATGTATAAATATATACACACAGCCACTTTAACAGGGAATGTATCACTTGCAGGGTTTTCCCTACCATTACAACACACAGCGCCCAGGTGCTTTTTCACAGCACGAAAGCCAAATGAACAGAAAAAAATATGCTGAGAGTTCTTTGTGGCTCTTAACCAATGTTTTGTGATTAGTATTTTTATGGTAAAAGAAATATTGCCATGATAATGGTACAAAATAATGTGAAAATGCCGGCCGACTTGAGTTCTATGTATTTTACTACACTGAAATATTTTAACGGTGGAGAACATTGAAATAGCCCGATACATGTTCAACGTCCGCGGAGTTGATCGAGGAAGCTTCATGTCAGGGAAAAGCGTCCATAATCAAAGGTTTTTATTTTATTTAGCATGCTTTTACCAAGCTAATCAGTCTAATGTGTGTAGAATAAAATATTAACATTTTGTCATGTTACCAATTCCTGTGAAGACTTTGACTATTATTAATTTTTATATCCATAGAATCGAACGTTTGTGGGGCGATGTCAGGATGTGTGTGTGACATCAAAATATTACAACGAACTCCACAGCCTAGAGATGGATTGCCTTCTTGATGTGTCCTCCTGGGGTACGGGTTTGTCTCTTGACTTGGAGCGGAAAACAAGGAAGGCACTGCCACTTTTATTAATTATCTATTTCAATACAATTATTGGTTAACAAATGTCAGGACCACATTAATGAACATTAATGGAATCATGTCTGGTTGTATACAATTTGAAAGGAACTCACAACATGGTTCAAAAGCCTCAAAAACAGAACATTGAATGAATGAGATGTTTATACAAAAGGCAATTCAATATTTGATTTCGGCCCAAATATTCAGAGACAAGATAATAAATACAGCTTAAAAGACACACCCAAACCCGACAGTTCAATTGCTGTGTTTAATTGTATGGTATGGTTTTGAAGCTCACATGTGCACATACTTACTCCTATCCTGTCATCTACAGAAGATCTTTTCGCAGTCCATCTGACATTCCTTCCCAAACTGAAGGCAGACCTGGAGGCTTTTGTGGAAGGTTGGAACAACCACCCACTCAGATCAGAAGGGGGTAAATCTCCAGAGCAAATCTGGAGGGTAGGAATGATGCTTCGACCGATTGACCAGCCGGAGAATCTTGAGGTTATTTTTTCCATTCAAACGACTCCCTACATCAATTTAGAAACTTGTACATCAAAAATAAGCCATTAATGGGGAATTGAAAAGGTTCTCTGGACCCTAGGCAGTATGACACATCTTCAACTGGTGAAACAATCAGAATTGATTTTAATGTTGGTAATATAGTCCACTGCACTCAGTGAACTATTCATTAAAGGTTGAATATGGAGAATGCTTATTAAAAGCTATATTTAAAAAAAAAAAAAAAAAATACATCCACAGTGCTTTTAGAGGGGTGCAGAATAAAAGTATAGCGTTTCCTTGAAAACTTGACATGTAATGTCCGACCACGGGAGGGTTTTAACCGTTTATAACGTCCTGCTGTTAGCTGTTAGCTTGACATCCTGATTTCCAAAAAACTGAATAAATACCACACATAGCAACATATATAGCTAGGCTAACGTTAAATAATGTAAAATAATGTTGTAAAATTAATTGATTAGTGGAAATGAATCATTACCCTGTATTATTCATGGCTTGACATGGTGCAGCTGATATCAAAAGAACCTGGCAACCCGACTTCTGGAATTAATTTCGGCTGTTGTGACGACGATCTTGAGACACTAGATGTCGCTATTCTGCTCATTCTCCATATTCAACCTTTAAGTACCTCTACAATGGAACACCAATACAAATCTAAATGAACAACAGAGCATATCAGGTAATTTTGGTGTTAAAAAAACCCCATAGGCTGATGCATTATATGTACAATAGTATTTGGACACGTGCAATCCAATCCAACTGCTCTGCCATACAGTCTACTTTTATGAAGCTTTTACATTTTCAGTTTTTGTTGACATTGTCAGAAGGGTGATGATTATACTTTGTTTATTATTGAGGTTGTAGTGGGTGGAGCTGGTGTACTGCTGTGCAATATATTGTAAAGTGTTGCTAATATATTATCCCCCTCAGTGTATGTTAATGGATTTGACAAAAGTATAAGTAACACAGCTCAATATAATGCACTCCAGTACACCAGCACCATCCACTATGACCACAATAATAAACATTAAGTAGAATTATCACGTTTCAGGCAATGGCAACAAACTGAAATTGAGCCGTTATATTGGATTGCATTAGATTACGAGTGTACCAATTCCTTTTTTTTTTTTTTTTTAACATATATTGTATCCTCAGTTTATTTTGAAAGACTAAACTTTTGTGAAGAACTCACTGCAGGAGATACTGTAAATATGTAATGACGACTAATAAAAATGGTATTTTACTCTGTCTTGTTCAATAGGATATTCAAGAGCCAGACGTTGACTGGGATGCTGCAGCTGATTATGGAGAGGATGTGGATGATGTGCTAGTCGTCCCCGAATTTGACTGTCCACTTAATGAACAGTAGCTATCAGAGGTTCAGATGCTGATTGAACAAAATGTGGACACTGACACTGGGAACCTTTACCTCCTATGTCGTCAGTATGTATATGCTGCTTTGTCAGGAGTTTGATTTTTTGTTTACATGAAATGGCATTAAAGAACTAACCATTTAATCTATTCTTTGTCTTTTTGTAGTGGATAGGCTCTGTGCCATCTTGGTAAGCCTACTGTTGTCTATAGTGTGGTCAGATCTGCTATACAAAAAAACTAAAGGTTACACTTGGACAAATATAGCCATTTCCTGGGTTTGGCCTAATTATTACATCATTTATGCAAATTATGTTAAAAGGTTGCCTGGCTTAGTTATGGTGAGATAGCAATTTCTGGACATGTAAACAGTCATTAAGTCTGTGAGAGTCTAACATATTTCTAAGTTGACTAAAAGTGAAAATTGCAGGAATTTCATGATTTTCACCTTAGTTTTACATAAGGTATGCAAATAATGTTAATGAGGAAAGGTTGCATGACTCCACCATAGCAACTGATGAATTCCTGGACCTCAAATATGGATTTAGACTCCAAGTTCACTAAAAGAAAAATAGCAATTTTCAGGTTTTGGTGAATAACGGGCTAATCTCTGCATTTGACCTATGATAAATGTCACTAAACAAAACCAAAAAAATTGGAGACTTTTGACTTCCTAGGGACCCCAAGAACGGAGATATAAGTGTCCAAGATTAACAAACAATAGCTAAGGCTTCACTAACTTGGGATACATATGCCCCCTACCTAAGAGGACATGCAGAGGTTTTATTCAAAGCTGAGGGTGAATTCACACCATCTAATAGTTCAATGTGAGCAAAAACACAAGTTAAAAAAACAAACGATTGATATGCATAAAAGTGCCAACTTTTGATAGTTCTTGAGTAACAAAATAATATCCAACCATGATTTACATTCTGACTGTAAATATCCACTAATTAATGAGCTTTGATACAAACTGAATGAATGAGTAAATTAAACCATCTCTGGCTCTGTAAGGAGGAGGACACAGAAATTCTAGAGTTTATTGAAGAAAACTGCTCCCGACCAGGTTAGGTTCACAGACTCAGTTGCCATTGTAACGCTCTGAGCTTCAGTTACCTCTATGAAACGGGCTGGAGTTACCACTCTCTGGTGTGAGTTACCTACCTCCCTTTCTGAAACATAAAACCCAGACTTTCCCTCATTTCAGACTCCGGCATTTCGCAAAACTTGCTTTCTGAAATTGGCCCCTGAAAGTGTAATATCAAGCTTCAACATAGAANCAGAAAAGCTTTCGGTTTACACTAACCCGTGTATAGGTGTATATATGCCGTCAAGAGCATGCCAAACCGGTAGGTGGCAGCGTAATGTGAAGCTCAAGCCCACGTTAGCCAATCAGAATCCACAAAATAGCAACAACAACAATGCATCACTTCCTCTGAAGTCCGTCTTCCCCAGTTGACATGCAAATGGGCAAAACGGAGTTTTCCAAAATCTCCACCCTGGCCAGAGTTTTTAGAAAGAATAGTTTTCAGAGGAGAATTCGGCACAAACGAAGGGAAATGTCTCCGTATATGAAAATAGCCGGCTATGTGGAAACATAGCCTTGAAGGAGGCCTACACAGGTGCCACCACATTATCGTAACAACCCTCCATGACTGCCTGCAGGTAGAGGCCTGTGACAAAACTACAGACAGAGAGGGAGGGGTCGTAACACTTATTAACTTTTTTGGTAAGCTAATGGGGACACTGCAAACATGGTCCCACCTTCAAATAGTTTCTCTGTAAACCAACCTGTACATCGGACAGAGAGAAAGAAAATCAATGTTATAGTTTATTGAGAGCAAGCCATACCTCATCAGTGCCGTTAGACTCGGTACATGTCTTGACATGGAGACTGAGGAGCTGCAGCGGCACAGACTCCTGGCATGACACACACCGAGCTTTCGGCATGGCCCTGAACTCCGGAGCTGTGAAGGGCAGGGGAGAAATGTCCAGAGTGTGCTGGATAGGCATAATATAAAGACAGCCCTTGCCTCCCCAGGTCTTCACAAGACTAGCCCCCGTGTATCCTTCCTCTTCTGGTGACAAAAGGTTCAGTTTCCGTTGACCTGATCCTCCTGTTTGGGTTTTAATATCAAATAATTATTTCTGGTCAACTCCTTGTTTGAAGGATCATACTTTTCAAAAATGACAACTTTACAAAAATAAATAAATAAATAAATTTTCTTCACTTTGAGAAAAAAAAAATCAGTCAAGTTTGAGATTTATATCTTGCTTTTTACCCATGGCTTTGTGAAGCATCCAGGCCCCCTCCAGATCAGACATTTTCGGATATGTCTCACAAAGAATGTCTGTGATCTATGGATGTAAGATGAGAAAATATGTTTCAAATAAATGAGCACAAGATAAATATGTTTATTAGAGTTAATGCCAGCATTCCTAGAATAAATGAAATATTTGGTTGCAAAGATCAGGCATAATCTGTAGCTGGATATTCTGTTTTAATAAGGCTTGCCTCTATTTTGTGCAAATTTAAATTTTTTACCCTGCTTCACTAACAATATCATACCAGATCACATACCTCCTTATGGCCAGCATCCTCTGGAACATTTACAGTCCTTTTTCCCAACCCAGCCTATAGAAGCTTCAGCTCCTCAGAGGGTTTTGGCGTCTTTTCTGTGGAGCTATGCAGTAGGAAGAACTGGCCTGGGGTCAGTTTGGTGCCTGTCCTTTTTTTGGAGAGAGATCTAGAATTTTGTCTAAATAGTCCAGGGAAACACCTGAAAGAAAGTGTGTAGCAAAAATTCAAATTATTCCGACATCTCAACTGTCAAACAACTGTGTGAGGAACTAAAGATGGCTCTTGTTGATGCTTCTGTGTTGGTCTTTCCCCCTGCTTTTATCATTTACAGATAATACTAAAAACCAACTTCTATTCATTCCCTGCTTTTATCATTTACAGATAATACTAAAAACCAACTTCTATTCATTCCTTTTCACACAAAATTTAAATGGACTTGGGCAACAACAAAAAAAATCATCTTAATGCATCCTTAGAACAACATCCAAACCTGGCCATGTTGCTCTGAACAGTCCCTGAGGGTCTCTGTGCCGTTAAAGGGGCAGAACTCTGCCCTGCTGGTTCCTGGCATCTGTCCTGCCTGGTGCCCCTAGCAGACCTGGATTGTGGAGCGCTCTGTCCCTGAACTTCATTAACAATAAATTCAACATTAATAATTCAATGTCATCATGTAATTACTGTTACAGGCTAAATTAATTGATGAGCTGTATGATAAAAGGCTTTTATTTATTTATATATCTATAAATGGCAGATATGTGACTCAATTCATTTGGTCCAAGTCTCAAGTCATTTTTTATGAGGCAAGTAAAGTCACATCACAGCTTATCTCAAGTTGTGTCAAAGTTAAAGCAACTCAAGTCACTTTTTTTCCTCCCCCAAGATAATATACTACAGTCTTACCTGCAGTATACGGTATTTATGAAGAGAAAACAGTACTATATTTGGCAATTTAGCTGACTTGTCTAACTAGCTTTATATAACTTGTATTTACTTCAAATTATTCTGTAAACTATATTTTCTTCATTTACTGTTTTTAATCTGTATTTCATTCATGTATGCCGTTTTAACCTTTGTTTACATCATTTGCTGATTTTAATGTTTTGCATGTTTAACCTAGATTTACTTCATTTTTTAATTTTCATATGTATTTCATTCATGTATGCTCTTTTACCCTCTACTTACATTATGTTAAATTACATTGTTTTAAAGCCATTTACTTCACTTAATTTTTATCTGTTCATGTGCTCCTATGTCAGTCTCCTATGTGCCTCAATGTTATCAGTTATGATTTTATTTCTCTCAGTGTTCAGATTAATCATTGTAAAGCTAATTACATTACTTATTACTCAGCAGCAAAAGTAACACATTACTCTTTACTACAATTTTGTTACTCAGTTGTCAGCTCCATCACAGTTGCCTTTTAACAGTTCAAAATCCTCCATACATACGGCATCTTTTGTATTTAACACATGTAGGAACATAAATGCAAGCAATAGGTGTATAATGCCCCCCCCCCCCGGCACCATAGTGTGTATAATATGACTGGCACACAACACTTGTAGTGTAATGTGAACACTATGAATGTTTATTTTGATATTTAATATTTAAACTGAAAATGTGTAATAAACACAAGCAAGCTATTCAAGTCATCATGTCTGAGGTAAAGTCACGACTCACTAACTTCAAAGTCCCACTCCAAATATGCAACATATCATGATACATACTGTTTGCTGCTGGATTGCTCAGCGAAGTTCTCAACATGGCAACCAAATTTAATGCCACGTTGCGCAATTCCTCCTAAAGAAAATCAGTAGAAATTAAGAAATGTACTTGTTGTAACAAACAGCTCCAAAAAGGAACAGCTTTATGTAGCGTTAAACATTTTAAAACAATAATTCACCTCTTTTGGCTCCGCCATGTTCTGATAACAATTTGATTAAGATTTTCATTCAAAATCTACCTGCAGGACACAAAAATACAAGATAAACAATGTGACAGTGTGGCTACCCAACAAGTTAAACCCACTTCTTGTTTAAAAAGTTTGAATTGGCTACCCAACAAGTTAAACCCACTTCTTGTTTAAAAAGTTTGAATGTAGGATTTTTACTTGTAGTGGTTATGCAATTGTTATCGTTTTGCACATGTAGCACTAACTAGTGGCCTGCACGGGCCTAGAATCTGGGCCCGCACCCGGTCCGGCTCACTGGTTTATCATAATTCTCAGGCCCCAAACCAACCCAAGCCCGACTTTTTTTCCCCCTTTTTATTTAACCTCCAAAACAACCTGTAGGCTGCTAATGTTGCATCCATTAAAATAGTTCAATTGGAGGTTTCAGTGAGTCTATA
>NC_065522.1:31802371-31809721 GCF_006386435.1 Epinephelus moara | reverse complement strand
TAAAGACAGCGCAAAGGGAGTGGACATCATTATTTTATGTGATTGTGTGATTTTTGCACTTTATTTTTCCATTGTTCTTCGTTTAGCCTATATTTATTATTATTTGTATTTATTTATTCAAGCAATAAGCCTACAAGAGGCTTTTAGAACAGCTATAACAGCTTAAGTTTTTTTTGCCACGTCCGCAACGGCATTATTATAAAGACAGCGCAAAGGGAGTGGACATCATTATTTTATGTGATTGTGTGATTTTTGCACTTTATTTTTCCAGTGTCCTTCGTTTATATTTACTTATTTGTTATCATAGGCTACTGTTACTGTGTAACTTTTGTGGACCGACTAACTGTTTGTTCTGTTTGAATAAATTTACCTGCACCTTATCCTCTGACTGTGGTCTTTAATGTCAAAATTATTGAATTGAAATTTTACTGAAACATACAATCTATAGGCTATACTCTTATTCATTAAAAAAAAAAANNNNTTCTGTTTGAATAAATTTACCTGCACCTTATCCTCTGACTGTGGTCTTTAATGTCAAAATTATTGAATTGAAATTTTACTGAAACATACAGCCTATAGGCTATACTCTTATTCATTAAAAAAAATCACCTTGAGATCTTTGCTGAGTAATAAGCTGTAAAGACGGGCTGAAGATGACTGTCCGACACCATTTTAAAAAGAGTCTGACGGCTCTTAGGGGTGCGCGTAGGGGTGCGTAGCGCAACAAAAATAGAAGAGCATCCTAAAACAGAGAGTTGTTGAGCCGCTCCCATTGCCAGTGGAGCCGCTGTAATTGATTAACAGGGATGCGAGCTGCTACAGGACTCACACTGCAGATGTGTCGCGCCGCTGACGTGCCCGGTGCACCCCGGCCGTAACGTTCAGCTCCGCCATCACTGACGTGTTTTGTTAAAAGACTCGTCAGAAATCAGTGTGAAGCTGCCAGTTCCAATACGCACACACTTTGAATTGTGCTCTACATAGTAGGCTAGGCCTAATTATGGACTAGCTATATGTACCGAGTTGAATTCTGTGGAGACAGACCATTAATTTAGCAAAATAAAATGACAAAAATCGCCCAAAAAATCGCCCAAAATGAAACCAACCGTGATGGACTCAGCCGATGGGCGATTGGCGATGTATTTGTCCAATCGCCCAAGCCTAGTTGGATGTTAGCCGCTGCAACTAATTAGCTCGTGCTAACGCTCTGGAGATGGTCCTTCAGCGCTGTGTCTATAAAGCGGGATATATAACCTGTTCACCGGTTCCAGGGAGTTTGTTGATCTGGGGGTTGTCGGGTGGTCAGACATCAGACCCTCGGTGTAATCCTGTTGTCTTCCTCTGAAACTGTGAAAGACGTCCACACTGCGACGTGTTTTACCCTCTAGACAGCGTGCTGCAGTTGTTGTTGTTCTTCTTCTCTGTGTTTATTGGCGGCTCGCAGAGCAAGTTTAAAGGTACATGTAGCGCCACCCACTGTGTCGGGTTTGTAGATGCTGCCCTTGTTAAGTCAATGAAAGCAGTCTGGTCGTGATTTATGACAAATGGTTTATGTGGGTTATGAAAAGTAGCTGATAAATATTTAAAGAAAATGAGAAAAGACTTTGGTGTGGCTGTTAGCCTGTACAGTCATGGGGGAGACATGAGCACAAGTCAAGAATCTCAGGTCCAACCCAAAACCACTAAACCACTAAATTATGGAGAGAAGTATCAGTGAGAGTCGTATTGATAAGTAGTATTGGTAACAATTCCTATCAAAAAGTCAAAGCCTAAATAAAAATTATTCTGTAAGTTATTTATCATAACATTTGTTGGTGGTAATGCATTAGTCAGACATTGTGGGTTATGTTTGGCAGACATGCTTTAAATGTTATTTATGGTTTTAGTTGGCTCGCTGCACCGTGACAACTCATGAACTCTTTTTCTGTTTGTTGCTATAGGAACAGAGAGGAAGAGAGGAACTTATACGTCACCACCGTGACAAATCCCTCACAACATCTGGATCTTTAAAAATTCATCAAAGAGTTCAAACTGGAGAGAAACCATACAGCTGTGACCAATGTGAGAAAACATTTTTGCGCTGCAGTGCCCACAAAGCCCATCAACGCATTCACATTGAAGGGGAACTGTCCAGTTTTTTCCAAAGTGGGAAGGATTTCACAGAGTCAGGGAGCTCAAAAAAACAAGACATTGACAGAGCAGAGAAACTGTTTAGCTGTGATCAATGTGAGAAAGCTTTCACCACTCTACGTAGCTTAAAAAGTCACCACTGTGTTCACACTGCAGAGAAGTCGCACTGCTGTGACCAATGTGGGAAAACGTTTTCGCAACGCGCATCCCTTGAAACTCACCAAAGAATTCACACAGGAGAGAAACCATACAGCTGTGATCAAAATGGCAAAGCTTTCACACAGTTAGGTAACTTGAAAACCCATCAGCGCAGTCACACAGGAGAGAAAAGGTACAGCTGTGATCAATGTGGCAAAACTTTCACACAGTCAGGTAGCTTCAAAACCCATCAACGCAGTCACACAGGAGAGAAACCGTACAAGTGTGATCAATGTGCCAAAGCTTACACACGATCAGAATACTTGAAAGCCCATCAACGCAGTCACACAGGAGAGAAACTGTATAGGTGTGGTCTATGTGGCAAAGCCTTTGCACAGTCAGGGGCCTTAAAATTCCACCAACGTATTCACACAGGAGAGAAACTGTACAGCTGTGATCAATGTGACAAAGCCTTTGCAAAGCCATGGACCTTAAAAACCCACCAACGTATTCACACAGGAGAGAAACGGTATAGCTGTGATCAATGTGGCAAAGCTTTTGCACTGTCAGGGACCTTAAAAACCCACCAACGTATTCACACAGGAGAGAAACCGTACAGCTGTGATCAATGTGGCAAAGCCTTTGCACGCAGATGGACCTTGATAAGCCACCAACGTATTCACACAGGAGAGAAACCGTATTGGTGTGAACAATGTGGAAGATTATTTGCCTGGTGCGGTAATTTGAGAACCCACCAATGCCGGCATGCAGGAGAGAATCCGTACAGCTGTGACTAGTGTGAGAAAGCTTGTATTGAACGGTTTGACCTAAAAATCCACCAACGTGTTCACACCAGAGAGAACCCGTCCTGATGTGACCAATGTGGGTAGTGACATTAAAGCCCACAAATGTGTTTACCCTGCATTGTTTTGGACATTTTCAGGGCCAGGCAAACATCTTCCTACTGTTTCCTCCCCATGCCCTGATAGCTGTGTTGATATCTTACTTTTGTCTTTGATTATTTTTATCTGTTTTTTATTTCAACTGTAACCCTATGTTGCACCACCAGATTCCTCCCTGTAGGACTCCCATGTGTGAGAGCTGATGTAGAGGCAAATAATGTATTGTTCTATATCAAATATGAAAATAATGTCAGTTGCAAAAGGTCTTAGAAACAGTTGACCAGATGTCAGATTTCCCAATAGGAAGGACTCCTTATAGGAAGTTGTTTTTGAATACTGTCGAGTTGTTGTACTTTGGAGTCACTGGGAAGGACTCATTTTAAGGAATTGTTTTTGTAATGTTGAGTAATTCTTGTACGATCACAACCAACCTTCTACAACCAACAGAGATATGTCAACTACACATTTGAAGTTCTTAAGCAATTAGGTCAGCAAGTGCATGAAACCAGTGCCATGGCGTGGTAGAATAGGCAAGCTTTAAATCGGATTTTAGCAGAAATAGGGGGAGTATGTAAAATGTTCGGGACGCTCTGCTGTACGTTTATTTCGAGTAACACTTAGCCTGATGGAACATTTTCTGTTGCTATGAGTAAGCTTGGAGCCTTAAAATCTGAAATGACTGAAAATGCTGGTAAGAGTGGAAGAATCAAGTGGGATGGGTTAGAGGAAATTTTTGGAAAATGGGGAGCCGTTTTGGCTAAAACAGGGATAATTGTACTGATAGTACTAATTCTGTTTTCCTTATTGACATGTTGCATCGTGCCTATCCGGAAAAAATGGTGTGAGAGAGCGATGGACAAGAAGCGGAACCTTGTAACGGGCATACAAGGAGCACAAATGCTAAGTATGCTAACCCCTGAACAATTGGTGCGCAGAGTCCTTCTGGCGCAGAGGGGGGAGGAAATACCAGATTTATTCCCAATTCCTGATTACATAGACAAATTCAAATGAGGAGGAGGAACTGTGAGAGAGAGAGATGAGCAATGGCTGATACTCTCTCCTGGAAGAGAGGACGGGGAATATATACACCACAACCACATACAAGATATCACATAAACAAGAGACTGTGACTGCTGTCAAATACTTCTTTTATTCACTGCTGGTTGATGAGAAGTGGTGTTTGATGATTTATGGCTGTGGATTGGGAAATCTAAAGGTGATATTTGGTGGATTGGAACTAGACCTGTCATCCCTGGTGGCAGACTAGTCAACAGCCACAGCTGTAGCCACCACCAGGCCATAGCAGCTTTCACCACCAGGTCATAGCAGCTTCCACCACCAGGTCATAGCAGCTTCCACCACCAGGCCACAGCAGCAGGCCATAGCAGCTTTCGCCACCAGGTCATAGCAGCTTCCACCACCAGGTCATAGCAGCTTCCACCACCAGGCCACAGCAGCTTCCACCACCAGGCATTAGCAGCTTCCACCACCTGGCCACAGCAGCTACCACCACCAGGCCACAGCAGCTTCCACCACCAGGCCATAGCAGCTTCCACCACCTGGCCACAGCAGCTACCACCACCAGGCCACAGCAGCTTCCACCACCAGGCCGCAGCAGAAGCCGCCTCTACTGGATCAGTGTTGTCTAATTTGTTTTAACATACCAGCAGAGCAAAATGGCAACAAAAGAACTAAAGAAAGACATAGAAGACCTGAAGAATGTGGTAAACATGATGTCTCAGGACATTACCAACATGACAAATAACATGAGCACCATGATGAACCTCATGAAGGAAATAAGTGAAATCAAGAAGAAAAATGAGGAGCATGAGAACAGAATGAACTCTTTAGAGAACCGCTTGCTGGACTTGGAGCAGTACTCAAGAATTAATGATGTTATTGTGACAGGACTATAAATCAAACCAAAATCATATTCCCAAGCGGTGGAGGGAGAAGACCGACAAGATAAGGACAGACATGACGAGTCAACTGAAGCCCAAGTGACTGCCTTTCTGCAGGAGAAAAACATCTCAATCGATAGAGATGACATAGAAGCATGTCACACAATTCCTGTAGGTAACAAGACAGGCAGGGTAGCCAATCATGTCATCATTATCAGATTTGCCATTAGAAAGAAAAAAGTTCACCTACTCAAACAGGGCAGAAAGCTAAAGGGCACTGTTGTATATCTAAATGAGCATCTCATCAAAAGAAACGCTGACATTGCAAAAAAAGCAAGATTCTTGAGGAAACAGGGAAAGCTGCAGTCTACGTGGACCCACAATTGTAAGGTATTTGTCAAATTGAATGGAAATCCAGAACAGGCTAAAGTATTATGCATCAGGAGCTTGGAGGAGCTAAATGAACTATTGTAATAAAGAAACTCCCAGCAAAGGCTGGATTAAGGTTATACGGGTATGTGTGATCTCTAACTATTTCTTTTTGCAAAGATGCTTAAACTACCAAAAAAGGGTTTAAGACTTGCACACTTGAACATTTGTAGTTTAAAGAATAAGGTTGATGAGTTGAGCTCTATTATGCAAGAAAATAATATACATGTAATGGCCATATCTGAGACACACTTGGATGATTCAATAAGTGATACACTATTAAATATACAAGGTTATCACATTTGTAGCCAAGACAGAGACAAATACGGTGGTGGCACGTGTATATCCATCCAGAGTCACATCCCTGTTAAAGTAAGGAAGGACCTGAGAATGACTGGGGTGGAAGCCCTATGGCTACAGGTACACATTTCACATTCAAGTCCATTGTTAATCTGTTGCTGCTACAGGCCTCCGGGCTCCAGTATTGTGTATTTAGATGATGTATGTACAATGTTGCAAAATGTGGCTGATTCAAAAAATGAAATCTACTGTTTTGGTGATTTTAGCATAGACTGGCTTTCAGATAATTGTACGCTGAAAAAGAAACTTGGTGATGTGGCTTCTGTATGTAACTTAACTCAGGTGGTTAATATACCAACAAGGATCAGCATTAACAGTGCAGGGGCGGTCTCATCAAAGTGTATAGAACACTGTTTTACAAATGCTCCTGAGAAATGTTCTAAAATTATATCTGTACCAATGGGCTTCAGTGACCATAATATGGTAGCATTTACTGTAGGGACAAAAGATCCCAAGATGGGGCCTAAATAATCTTTAAAGGAATTTATCAGTCCTTTTCAGAAGATGAGTTTATTAAAGATATATCCAAAATCACGTGCAACTCAGTGCTGGATGTTAAGAATGCAGAGGCCGCATCTGGAGGAGTACAAAGGAGATAGTAAGATATTATGGAAAACATTAAATAAAGTCATAGGTAAAACTAGAAGGAGTAAAATACCCTCTTTTATTGAAGTTGAAGGAAAATTTATCACTTGCACACTATCGTGGCTAATGGTAAAAGACAGACTGACATGCAGTCTTATTCTGTTTGTAAAGATTATATATACTGTCGGTAAACCTAACTGCTTATATTTACAACTAGTGCCAACAAATAATAGACATAACCATGAGACAAGACAAGCAGTAAACCACAGATTCACATTACCTCTGCCAAGAACCAACACACTTAGGAGAACAGTTATGTACAGTTGTTGTACTTTGGAGTTACTGGGAAGGACTCCTTTTAGGAGTTGTTTTTGTAATGTTGAGTAATTCTTGTACGAACATTTCCAGGAAATCAAACTTGGCAGAACGGTTAGGTCCCAGACCCAGGCACGTCTGCCCATCGACGCATACACACACATAGACACGAACGCACATGGACGCACACACACATGCACACAAACGAACAGATGCTCACTCACTCACTCACTCACTCAGATAGTATAAAGGTTTTTGGAAGTTGTATGAGCTGTTTCTGCTGTGTCCGCTGTTTTCTACGACCTGTATTGTTGAGTTGTACTTTGCAATTAAAGTAATCCCACTGGCTGTAACTTTTCTCTGTGGTTCTCCGAGTCTCTTCATTTCAGTGTTTGCTGAAGTTGAGCAATTTCTGTACACTGACCACAAACTTTTCAAAATCAATCATACAACTGTCCGGGGCAATGTTGCGGCTCACAATGCACCCGACCCTGAAGCGTATCTCTGCGACTGGTGAGCCCACAGGATGGTGACTCCATGTTGATCTTTGGGACTGTGCCCCACCGAGCCCCATGAGTCAAGTCCATGTA
>NC_065522.1:31786236-31795524 GCF_006386435.1 Epinephelus moara | reverse complement strand
ACAAAGTGCTTGAATATTACCTTGCTGAAAATATCAGTTATGGGTCAATTCTGTGTCCCTCAATGAGTGCGTAGCCTTCTTTGAGAAAGGCTCTTTTCCCATTTCTTCTGGCTTCTTGCACCTTGGGCCACAGCTTAGCCGGGGCTTCACGATCCTCCTTTGAAAAGTCCTCCTTGAATTGAATGTTCATCTCTTTGCAGACTCTCGCCTCTCTGGATTTTTTCCCATATCTCATCTTGAATAGTCCTCTCTGGATTTTTTCCCATATCTCATCTTGAATAGTTGGCATTGCGAACTGTATGATTATTGGTCTGGGCATTTTGTTGGTAGTGGCGTCATTCTTCTTTCCCAAGTGATGTACTGTGTCCACTGTCTCACCAAGTTTATCCACAGACCGTGGATTCACCCGGGTAAGGATTCCAATCACCACCTCTCTTGTGTTTTCTTCTTCTTTTTCAGGAAGACCTATTAGCCTGAGGTCCCATCTTCTTTTGTATCTGGCATGCTCCAAACACGCCTCTCTCAAGGAGATGTTTTCCTTTTTGAGGCACGTTATTTCTTCTTTCATTTTACCAATTTCATCTTTATTTTCTTTTATGGCTTGAGTATTGGCTTCCATCCGACTTTCAAAGAGTTCGGGTCGTTCATCTTGATCATCAAATTTCGTAATCAGGGCTTGGATCGCATCGAAAATCCAAGATCATCTGGCTGCTTGTTTGGGTCTTTTTTCTTGCTTTTTTGGGATTTGGACTGGGTAATGGTTAGGGGTGCACCGGTACAGGCAGCCCATGGTGCGGTCCGTACCTCAGTTTTTGGGCAACGGTTTCGGTCCCGTTTCGGTACGTGTTTTGTGCCTAAAAAGAACAATTTTTCCCCAAAATTGTCTCTTTATTTTGCTTGTCAGCAAAAACTGCATTTCGTTGTAAACAAATTCCAGTATCATTTGACATGCTGCTGTGTTGCCTATTCAAGTGATGGAATTTGTTATTTACGTGACAACGCCTGAACACAACACAGGCTCCGCTCCATAGACTGTGTATTTAGTAGGGGTTCTGGCCGGGCTCGGTTTTAACTGTCGGTCAGGAAAATGGGGCCCAAGCTGCACTCTTATGTGCTCGTCTCTGTGCGCACGTCTGTGAACTCCGCCTTGCGTGATACAGAGTGCAGAGGAGGGTGGTAAACATGCGACCATGTAGACACAGAGACCGTGCAGGGCGGACCGAATGGTTCAATATTTTACAGGGAACCGTTGCATCCCTAGTAATGGTGTGTGCTCGTGCAGACTTTTTGCAAAATCTTCCTCCATCGTGTCGATGTCTTCATCATCACAGGCCTCCTTGAGAGCTAACAGGTTGTAGTCGTGGTCTGGAAGTCCGGTACCCACTCAGCTAGCAGCCCGGTTAGCATTAGCCATCTCCTTCACATTCGGAGGAGCAATTGAGGCGTTTATCTCAACAAGCCCAAACTTTGTGTATTTTGGTGTGAATATCTACACATTGGTAGGTTTTTTGTGGAAGTTAATGGTTTTTCAGGATATAGTCTGACAGGGTTTACCGGAGCCTGCAAAGTGACACTGTTTACGAACGGAAGAGCAAGTCAGGACACAAATCTAACCAGCATGCATTGTGCTGCGGTCACTGGTGATCGAATCTGCGCAGGCCTGACTCAAGTAGCCGAGAGTCGAAATTTAAACCCTGCTATTACAATATGGAGATGGCAGTACAGGGTGACATTTGCAGGGACACATAGTGCATGTTCTCCCCCAGGATATTCTCAGCATCCAACGTTTATTTTACTGCATTTTGAAGTTTTGTGCACCAGTTTATGGTGGAAATGTCTTTATATAAAAAAAACAGATGTGTCATATGGTGACGTAATACTACTACTACTACTAATAATAATAAATTTTATTTATACAGCGCTTTTACAGCTCTCAAAGACGTTTTACATTTAAAACCAAAGAAAAGAAGTACATACATGTAAGTGCACAGAGATAAACAGAAGACAAGGACAATATAAAACAACAGGTGCAAAAGCACAGTGCAAAAACAAAGGAGGGCACATGAGGAACCGAGAACGAAAAGTTAATGTTAAAGGTTAAAAGCGGATTTGAAAAGGTGGGTTTTGAGGAGTGATTTAATGGTGTATGGATCTAGACAGTCACGGATGTGTATAGGGAGGGTGTTCCACAGGGAGGGGGCAGCTATGGAGAAGGCTCTGTCACCCCAGGTTCGGAGCTTGGTCCTGTGTGGAGGAGAGAGGTTTTTGTCGGATGATTGAAGGTTGCGGGAGGGAGTGTGGTGGTGGAGCATGTCCGTGAGGTAGGAGGGGGCCTGGCTGTGGAGGGCTTTGTGGGTGAGGAGGAGGATCTTGAAATTGATTCTGTAAGTGACAGGGAGCCAGTGTAGGTTTTGCAGGATAGGGGTTATATGTTCACGGGAGCTGGTGGGGGTGAGGAGGCGGGCAGCAGAGTTTTGGATGTACTGAAGTTTGTTGGGAGGTGAAAGCACTTTTGGTCAGCTCAGAGGTGCCCAAAGCCAGGTCGTTGGTCCCTACGTCCACCAAGATGCGGGTAATGGAGGAAGGGAGTGACTGCAGCAGCCCAGGGAGATTTCCCAGGATTACCGGGACTGTGGCTCCGGGGAAACAACAGGTGGTGGCATTGAAGAAACGGATATTCCTTGTGATGGAGTCTCCGATGATCAGGGTGGTTGGAGGGAAGAGCGGGCGAGGAAGGGTTTTTGTGGGGTTGGATGGTGGCGAGCCAGCGTCCGGGTCGTCCGCTGGCCGCAGGATCGGTGACTGGGCATGGCCGGACAGGTGTTGCGGTGGATTGACCGTTACAGCCCTAAGAGGAGGAGAGTCTGCCGGGAGCGTGGGGTGGAGGAGGCCTCCGGAGCGTTTGAGGACGGCTTCCTTCAGGAATTTGCGACGTGAAGCAGAGGTAGTTGATCCGGGACCGCAGCAGAGCCACTCTGGGTACCGGCGGGTGATGGCGAGGAGGAGGGCTCCACGTAACCCATTGGCGCCAGGCCGCTGGGGCAGCGAGCCGCGGGTACACCACCAGCTGCCAGTGTGGAGCCAGCCGCAATGATCCCAGAGGCAGGGCAGAGCAGGGAGACGGCGCCCCAGCAACCGCCACGGCACTGGGGACCGCGGGGCCGTCGGAGCGGGAAGCCGCGGGGACGCCATCAGCCGCAGGTGTAGGACTAGCTAATGTTACCCCAGATGTGGAGCCACCTGAGCCCGAGGGCGAAGCACCAGTAGCCGCAGGCGGAGAGGGGCCAGCAGCTTTTCCAGAGCCAGGCGTTGCACAACCACCAGCAGCCGTGTGCAGAGAGCTAGCGGCGGGGCTAGCACGTTGGCTAGCTTGAGCTATGTTAACCGGGCGAAGATCTGGGTTGTCTGCTAGCGCCTCTAAGCAATTGGAGAGGCTCAGGCAAGGAGGACAGGCAGTCGCATCCTGGAATCTCTTTCTGTCGCGGATCACAACTTCAGCCCAGTATGTCTGGAGGCTGGGTGTGGAGCAGGAAGGCCGCGGACCGGTGGAGGTATCCCATGGGACAGTGTCCTGGAGGGCCACTTTGAGGGAGACAATGTGCATGGACTGTTCGTGAGCCAGGTCCAGGCAGGAGGTCAGCATGGCCTGTTTATCTTGCAGTTCCTGAGAGTCGGCAGATGTCTTCCTTAAGGTCTGTAATCTGTTTATTTGCTTTTGTGAGCATTATGTTGTCACAGGCCATGGATGTAGCACGATGGCTAGCTTGAGCTAAGCTGTGGATGTAGCACGTTGGCTAGCTTGAGCTAAGCTAACGGCCAGGTGGTGCCGGTAGTCAAGGCGTGGGTAAATGCAGAAATGGGACAATGGCCAGTAACGTTAGAGCCAGCAGAGTTGTGATAAGGAGGCAGGGGTGTATAGGTGCCACTGGAGGGAGAATAGCTTCTTGGAACAGCAACGTGTCAGGCGTGGAGAGCAAGCTGCCGTGCTGCTATGCTATATCTCGTTGTTCTTTGAATCTTCAGCCTTCGACCTGCAAAGCATGTCAGGAAAAACTCCCTAAAAAACCCTTGTATTTTAAAAGAAAGTGTATAACTTTCACCTGAGGGTCAGAAAGGCTGATTTAATATTCCACAGCTCTGACCGAACCAAATCGAACTGACTTCATTTGACACATTTTAATCAGTATTAAATGTAATGTTAATGTTAAGACAGAGGATGATGATGATGATGAAGCCCAGTGTTACTGTGTAATTCTCTGTATAAACTACACTGCAGAGTGGAGTCTCTACTAACAAACACTGACAGCTGATGAACATCAACATCAGCAGCTCTGCCTTACATCTGCTGGATCACATGTTTATGTCGTATCGTATCGTATAAAAGTAACTGATAAATATTTAAAGAAAATGAGAAAAGACTTTGGTGTGGCGGTTAGCCTGTACAGTCATGGGGGAGACATGAGCACAAGTCAAGAATCTCAGGTCCAACCTAAAACCACTAAACCACTAAATTATGGAGAGAAGTATCAGTGAGAGTCGCATTGATAAGTAGTATTGGTATCAATTCCTATCAAAAAGTCAAAACCTAAATAAAAACTATTCTGTAAGTTATTTATCATAACATTTGTTGGTGGTAATGCATTAGTCAGACATTGTGGGTTATGTTTGGCAGACATGCTTTAAATGTTATTTATAGTTTTAGTTGGCTTGCTGCACCGTGACAACTCATGAACTCTTTTTCTCTGTGTCTGTTTGTTGCTATAGGAACAGAGAGGAAGAGAGGAACTTATACATCACCATCATGACAAATCCTTCACAACATCTGGATCTTTAAAAATTCATCAAAGAGTTCAAACTGGAGAGAAACCATACAGCTGCGACCAATGTGAGAAAACATTTTTGCGCTGCAGTGCCCTCAAAGCCCATCAACGCATTCACATTGAAGGGGAACTGTCCAGTTTTTTCCAAAGTGGGAAGGATTTCACAGAGTCAGGGACCTCGACACAACAAGACATTGACACAGCAGAGAAACTGTTTAGCTGTGATCAATGTGAGAAAGCTTTCACCACTCTACGTAGCTTAAAAAGTCACCACCATGTTCACACTGCAAAGAAGTTGCACTGCTGTGACCAATGTGGGAAAACTTTTTCACAACGCACGTCCCTTGAAATTCACCGAAGAATTCACACAGGAGAGAAACCGTACAGCTGTGATCAATGTGGCAAAGCTTTCACACAGTCAGCTCACTTGAAAGCCCATCAACGCAGTCACACAGGAGAGAAACCATACAGGTGCGACCAATGTGGGAAAAAGTTTTCCCAAATAAGAACCTTAATATCGCACAAACATATTCACACCGGGGAGAAACCATACAGGTGTGATCAATGTGGCAAAGCCTTTGCACAGTCAGGGGCCTTAAAATGCCACCAACGTATTCACACAGGAGAGAAACCGTACAGCTGTGATCAATGTGGCAAAGCCTTTGCACTGTCATGGACCTTAAAATTCCACCAACGCATTCACACAGGAGAGAAACCGTACAGCTGTGATCAATGTGGCAAAGCCTTTTCAAAGCCATGGACCTTTAAAAGCCACCAACGTATTCACACAGGAGAGAAGCCGTACTGGTGTGACCAATGTGGAAGATTATTTGCCTGGTGCAGTACTTTGAGAACCCACCAATGCCGGCGTGCAGAAGAGAACCCGTACAACTGTGACTAGTGTGAGAAAGCTTTTATCGAACAGTATAACCTAGAAATCCACCAACAAATTCACACCAGAGAGAACCCATCCTGATGTGACCAATGTTGGTAGTGACATTAAAGACCACAAATGTGTTTACCCTGCATTGTTTTGGACATTTTCAGGGCCAGGCAAACAACTTCCTATTGCTTCCTCCCCATGCCCTGATAGCTGTGTTGATATCTTACTTTTGTCTTTGATTATTTTTATCTGTTTTTTATTTCAACTGTAACCCTATGTTGGACCACCAGATTCCTCCCTGTAGGACTCCCATGTGTGAGAGCTGATGTAGAGGCAAATAATGTATTGTTCTATATCAAATGTGAAAATAATGTCAGTTGCAAAAGGTTGCAGCTCACAATGCACCCAACCCTGAAGCGTCCCTCTGCGACTGGTGAGCCCACAGGATGGTGACTCCATGTTGATCTTTGGGACTGTGCCCCACCGAGCCCCATGAGTCAAGTCCATGTAGATATATATAGGCTGATTGACCAAATAAGCATTTGAAAACTGATATTGATGCCTCTTACCATGGCTGTGATCAAAATATTTGCATCAGTCTGAGACCTCTATCACAGACAGGCTCTGCAGTCTCAGACGCTGACTCAACATGCTGAATGAAATGTTTAGTGACTTGACTGATTTTTGGTCCCGTGTGCAGCTTCCCTCTCTAGCCTGCCTCCAGAAGGGGGCTCTGTTTTGTGTTGTCATGGCAAGGTGCTCCAGGTCTGATCCATCAGGGTCTGTTGACTCACTGTTAGTGTGGCCCCTCCCCTTGGACCACTTTGCCTCTCAAGACCCGACCAGGAGCAACGGCTGGGACACCACAGCTCCCAGTATGACAGGGACATGAAAACCCCTCCACAATGTTCAGGTTTCCAGCTCAGACTGTTTGCTCCTGTTGATGACATCAGGACACCAAAGTCTTCTGAGCTCTGAGCATCATCAATAAGTTAAATAGCAGATTAATATGATGTATGTTATCATGTGTAACATATTTGATGTCTTATCCAGTGGTCCTGTGTTTGTCCACATGTAGAAGACAGCTGAGTTTTTCTTGCTGAGCTCCACCTGTATAAAGAGACAGAGACAGAAGTTGAGTTGAAGCCTGTTTGTTTCTGTGTGGAGGATTGTAATGTCCATATCATCAGATGAGTTCAGCCTTTAATAAAACTAGTTTGTAGACTCTGCAGTGGGATTAAAGTTCCTGGTGTTGGTCTTTGCTCCTGTCACAGTCTCACTACTAAAGCTCAGACGCTCCTCAGGATCAGCTCCACAGTTTTACTCTCACTCTGTGATGGTGAGTTGAGTTGGAGTTGTTATTAAAGTGATGCTGCCTCATTAAACCAGGCGAGGTCCTTGAACACAGTCTCCATCAGACTCTGTGAAAATCTGCAGCACATCCACTCTGTAGTTTATTCAGCCTGTTACTGTTGTGGACGGGGCCGCGGCAAAACAGATTTTGGCCATCTGAAAAACTCAGTATCAGTGTAAGTGTACGCTATGTTTGAATATTTGCTCAGCTTTACCTCACACACTCACTAAATGAGGCAGCAACGCTGTGCTCTGCTACATAAAATGAGTCTGGTGACTTTGATTTAACAGCTTCAGATATCCATCGGAAAAGACTGTCTGACTGCAAGGTAAAGATTCAAGGTTAAAGATAAACTTTATCATTCCACAAAGTAGGAAATTTATCTAAATTTATAATGTTTGTAACGCGAGGATTTTCTCCCTGCAAGTTCTTGTAAATAAAAATTGTGATTTGGTCTATAGCGTATTCATTCTTTGGTTTCACTGTAACGCCTGTTTACATCCTGTTGTGTCAGCAAATGTGATTGTTGCTGTTGAACTTGTTTCCTGTCAGGGTCTCTGCTGTAATAATTGGAGCTGTTTTTAATGTTGGACACAAAGAGACGCTCTGACTCGTCATCTCAAACTGTTTCCATCTGTCAGTGTTTGTTGAGCTGTTGTGATCGGCCTCCTCAGCATTAACATTTATTATTTACACTAATGTAAAGCAGCGTGTTGCCATGACAACAACACCATCACTCAGTTTCTCATTATGAAGTTCCTTGTCAACTTCAAACTAGTGTTTTCATTATTATTTTCTGCTGCCATAGCAACAGTCATTGGCTGCAGCGAAACCTGGCTAAATGAAGGATCTTATATGGCCTTAATCTTGATGGATATAAATTATACAATAAAAATAGATCTGGTAGATCAGGAGGAGGAGTCTGTTTGTATGCAGCCTCTGAACTCTCAGTTAGCATTGGTGATGAATTCATTATTGCAGATGGTCACTCTGATTCTCTTTTCATAGAGATAGATGTAAAAAGTAGTAAAAACATTATAGTCGGAGTAATTTACAGGCCACCAGACTCTGATATTGACATCTTCAAAATTAATTTAGAAAAACTCTCATATCGTATAAACAAAACAAATAAAACATGTTTCATTGTCGGGGACTTTAACATAGACCTCGTTAAGAATGATACTATGACAAATGATTTTTTTAATATTTTACATTCCTTTTCATTTTTTCCTACAGTCAATACATTCACTAGAGTTACAGAGTCTAGCAGGACAATGATCGACAATATCCTCACAAAGTCTCACAAAACTCGTATAGATTCTGGTATAATATTCTCAGATCTAACAGATCATTATCCTATTGTTTTATTCACTGATCTTGTTAAGAACGTTGATGATTCCCCCACCAAAAGTAAAGTTAAAGGCAAATTTCAGTTTATTTCAACCTGTCTCCTATCATCCTAAATTTGGTTCAAGTGACTAGTGACATACAGATAATAGTTAGTATGTTAGCCGTTAGCCTAGATACAGCCATAGCGTCAGACCTGTTAAAACGTAAGTGAACGGGCATCCCTTCAAGTGCAAAGTTAGTCCACTAAACAAGATTTTTTTTCCACAAAGACCGCCTCATATTGTTAGGATAAATGTCAGAGAACATATATAAAAAAGACATGTAAACATGTTGTCTTACCTTACCGGTGTTCTGCCATGTTTGTTTACAATTTAGCTCTTTTCCAAAGCGCAGCCAAAATATCGCGAGAACAAGCAGCGATCTCATACCGTGCCTGAACAAGCAGCAACAGCTGGAAGGCAGAACTGGACGGTCGCCTGAACGGAGGAGGAGGAGAGAGAGAGGCGCAACAGGTAGAGGACGAGAGAGGAGGAATGGCTGCCACAAGGCTTTAGCTCTGACAGGCTTTAGCTCTGGAGATTGGTGGTGTACCTGTGAATGCTGTGCCCCAGTGCCCACAGAAGAGGAATGCCTCTGTTGCAAGGAATGGGACCGGTTGCAGCCTTATTTTCAAGGTCTGGATGTGATCGAGGACGAGACACCTCCACCTGGAGCAGTATCCAGCTGGGCTTTATCTAGAGCTGGCGAGATATATTTCAGCAGCGCTTTGGAAAGCAGAGCTAGATGGTAAACAAACATGGCAGCACACCGGTAAAGCAAGACAACACGTTTACATGTCGTTTTCTATATGTTCTCTGACATTTATCCTAACGATATGAGGC
>NC_065522.1:31784465-31785508 GCF_006386435.1 Epinephelus moara | reverse complement strand
AGGCCCATATCTATTTTACCTGTCTTCTCCAAGGTACTGGAGAGAGTTGTCTATAGTAGACTGAGTGACTTTTTAAAAAAAATTTAAAATCCTATCTCCACAACAGTATAGCTTTAGGAAAGAGAGCTCCACCTCTATAGTAATTCTGAATCTCTTGGAAAAAATGTATGATTGTATTGATAAAGGCGAGTTAGGCATTGGAGTTTTCCTTGATTTGTCAAAGGCTTTTGACACGATTAATTTTGAAATTCTTTTAAATAAGCTTCAATATTATGGTGTCAGAGGTAATGCACTCTGTTGGTTTCATAGCTACATGTTTGTGAGGAAACAATATGTCTCTATATTCAATCACAAACCTGAATGTAGAACAGTAGAAAATGGTGTCCCTCAGGGATCTATCCGAGGACCGCCCATCTTTATTTTATATATAAATGATTTTATACATTGTTCTGACATTCTACACAAAGTTCTGTTTGCGGATGATACTAATTTATTTTTATCACACAAGAACATAAATGATCTGCAAAAGAATCTCAGTGATGAATTGATCAAGGTTGATACATGGTTAAATTGCAATAAATTATCTCTAAATATAAACAAGACAAACTTTATAATTTTCAAACAGAAATCGGAGCAACCTTGAACTTATTGATATTAAAATAAATGACGGTCCTATTGAGAGAGTGACGTCCACTAGATTCCTGGGGGTTCATATGGACGAGTTCGTAAATTTCAGGGGCCATATTGATGTATTAACTAAGAAACTATCAAAATATGTTGGATTATTTTTCAAGTTGAGGCATTTCTTACCTGGTGAAGCACTTGTAACATTATATCAGTCATTATTTGAGCCTCATCTTAATTATTGCAATATTATTTGGAGCAACACATTTCCCAGCCACCTAGGGAAATTGATAATTCTGCAGAAGAAAATCATTCGTGCCATGTCTTGGTCTAAATTTGATGCTCCTTTTGACCCGCTCTTTCATCGTTATGGCCTTCTAAAAAATTACTGAACTTAATACTTTTCATAATGCTTGTAC
>NC_065522.1:31782886-31783864 GCF_006386435.1 Epinephelus moara | reverse complement strand
GATTTACTGTTCAAAATATGCAAACATAACACAGAGATGTGATCACTGAGGGTAAGAAGAGACAGTACAGCCTGTTATGTACTGTCAGAAATATGAAGATGAAAGAAAGCGACTGATTCAAAACCTGAAAAGATATTTTACAGAAGAACTCAGGGAATTAATCTGATTACTATTTATTATCTAAAACAAATTATTATGATTGAGAAGACATGAATTTTTTGTTGTTGTTTTTTTTCCAAATTTATTTGTTATTATAAAATGGATTATTAGACATTTCAGTCCACACTCCGTACCAATAGGTGGCGGTAATGCCACATGACGTTGTTTGCCAACCGCCAATAAACCTCAAAGAAGAAGCAGCAGGAAAAGGGAGAAGAAGAAGAAGAAGAAGAAGAAGAGGAGGAAGCAACTAGAGATCAGGAGCAGGACATCAGAGCAAAGAGCATGGATACCAAGAGGCGAAGCTCAATAGAATGCCCCATAGCAACAGACTCGCCCATGGTTTCGTCCTACCGCCGCCATTTTGGACCGTCAGCAGACCGCAGCAGACCCGCTTGCATACAAAAACACGCAGACAAACTGAAGTATATCGCCATTAATTATGCTTACAATGCTACTCACCTCGTGATGGCTTGCTCACAGCTGCTTTTTCACGTTTTTGTAAATCAAAATATAGACTTTAAAAAAAACAAAACGAAGATAAACGGCCGAGATGGCATCTCTACATATTACATCCACTTATGAGAAGATTCACTTAATTACTCCTTCAAAATCACCCCATAAGCCAATCTACCAAAAAAAATAAATAAATAATAATTAAAAAATCAATATTTTAACTAGAAACACATTAATGGCGACGTCACATAGTCAGGAATAAAGATTTATTTACAGTTTGTACAGTAAATAATAATAACAATATATAGGCTATTTTAATATGATATATTTATATTTTAATGCTAAAGCAGTAATCAGTTCTGA
>NC_065522.1:31777072-31782386 GCF_006386435.1 Epinephelus moara | reverse complement strand
CCTACTGTCTCACCAAGTTTTTCCACTGACAGTGGAATCACCCGGGTAAGGATTCCAATCACCACCTCTCTTGTGTTTTCTTCCTAGGACCTATTAGCCTGAGGTCCCATCATCTTTTGTATCTGGCATGCTCCAAACACGCCTGTCTCAAGGAGATGTTTTCCTTTTTCAGGCACATTATTTCTTCTTTCATTTTACCGATCTCATCTTTATTTACTTTTATGGCTTGAGTATTGGCTTCCATCCGACTTTTAAAGACTTTGAGTCGTTCATCTTGATCATCAAATCTCGTAATTAGGGCTTGGATCGCATCGAAGATCGAAGATCATCTGGCTGCTTGTTGGGGTCCTTTTTTCTTGCTTTTTTGGGATTGGGACTGGGTAATGGTTAGGGGTGCACCGGTACAGGCAGCCCACGGTGCGGTCCGTACCTCGGGTTTTGGGCCACGGTTTCGGTTCTGTTTCGGTACGTGTTTTGTGCGTAAAGAGAATAATTTCCCCCCCAAGATTATCTCTTTATTTTGTCAGCAAAAACTGCATTTTGCTGTAAACAAATTCCAGTATCACTTGACATGCTGCGGTGTTGCCTATTGAAGTGATGGAATTTGTTATTTACGTGACAATGCCTGAACGCAACACAGGCTCCGCTCCATAGACTGTGTATTTAGTAGGGGTTCTGGCCGGGCTCGGTTATAACTGTCGGTCAGGAAAATGCGGAAATGGTTCAATATTTTACAGAGAATCGTTGCATCCCTAGTAAACTTGTGTGCTTGTGCAGACTTTTGGGAAAATCTTCCTCCATCGTATCGATGTCTTCATCATCACAGGCCTCCTAGAGAGCTAACAGGTTGTAGTCGTGGTCTGGAAGTCCGGTACTCACTCACTTAGCAGCCCGGTTAGCATTAGCCATCTCCTTCACATTCGGAGGAGCAATTAAGGCGTTTATCTCAACAGGCCCAAAGTTTGTGATTTTTGGTGTAAATATCTACACATTGGTAGGTCATCAGTAGTGGCTGCAGCTGACAGGGACAGCTAACAGCAGCAGCAAAGCTCACATCAGGACGTCATCTGTTAAAAGTCTCCTGTTGTTGGATACAACATGAAACTACTCCAGTTAGCTCAATCATGTTGTAACTGAGACATCCAATGGAAAAAATATTTTTTTCACGGACCGTTTGAGTTACTGAGTTATTACAGACACCACTAATGGCTAACAGCTAACTACGTCCCAACGTCGCCCCGGTCAAAATGATCGCAGAACAATTATGTCACATCCAGAGCACAGTAACTTTACAGGAACCTTCCTCCTACTCCGGTCTCTCAGTGGAGACACGGCGGTTGAGAGGGCCGAGCGAGAGGACGTTCCTGTAGTAGTTCCTGCTCCCCAAATAGTACCAGGAACTTCTTCAGTGGAAACGGGCCTGATGTACACCTGAGGTTCAGAAAGGCTGATTTTAATATTCCACAGTTCTGACCGAACCATATCAGCCTGACTTCATTTGACACATTTTATTCAGTATTAAATGTAACGTTAACGTTAAGACAGAGGATGATGATGATGATGAAGCCCAGTGTTACTGTGTAATTCTCTGTATAAACTACACTGCATAGTGGAGTCTCTACTAACAGACAAACACTGACAGCTGATGAACATCAACATCAGCAGCTCTGCCTTACATCTGCTGGATCACATGTTTATATCGTCACGCCCAGGCGCCGTCTCAACGTCCCATCATACACCAGCTTACAGCTACTACTGATTCATCTCACACATTAACACTCAGCTCAGACACGCACACGCAGTCAGAGAGGTAACGATACAAATGATGTCTAACTGTAGCACCACATGGCGAGTGGTTATTACTACGTTTAACGACAGAGGTGAGCCTTTTAAAAGCTCGGTGTTGGATGTTAGCCGCTGCTGCTAATTAGCTCGTGCTAACACTCTGGAGACGGTCCTTCAGCGCTGTGTCTTTTCAACTTATCTTGCATTGAAACATGCATTATGACAACTTAATAACGTTTATGTATGTTTTTAAATGAAGTGGAGGAGCCTACAAGTGTTTTGTTTAGTTTGTCTCTAGGGATGGGAATTGATCGGATTTTATTGATATCAATGCCATTATCGATTCTGCTTATCGATCCGATTTTTTATCGATTCCCTTATCGATTCCTCCTGTGAATTAATGATATCACCTCCTGTTGTTTGTAACCCAAGACATCTGCTTTCATAATGTTTTATTATGAACCTTAAAGCCATGGTCTAGTTTAGAAAGACGAGGTAGGTATAGGTAGGTATATAATTCGATATATCGGTTCGGTTAGATATTTGGCTTTAAATCAAACCGGTTGGAAAATTTTCAAACTGGCACAAGCCTATGTAGCGCCACCCACTGTGTCGGGTTTGTAGATGCTGCCCTTTTTAATTCAATGAAAGCAGTCTGGTCTGATTTATGACAAATGGTTTATGTGGATTATGAAAAGTAGCTGATAAATATTTAAAGAAAATGAGAAAAGACTTTGG
The DNA here is from genome assembly GCF_006386435.1 of Epinephelus moara. Taxonomy (NCBI): domain Eukaryota; kingdom Metazoa; phylum Chordata; class Actinopteri; order Perciformes; family Serranidae; genus Epinephelus; species Epinephelus moara. The sequence continues at coordinate 31,779,863 of NC_065522.1, read as the reverse complement.
TGTGGCGGTTAGCCTGTACAGTCATGGGGGAGACATGAGCACAAGTCAAGAATCTCAGGTCCAACCCAAAACCACTAAACCACTAAATTATGGAGAGAAGTATCAGTGAGAGTCGCATTGATAAGTAGTATTGGTATCAATTCCTATCAAAAAGTCAAAACCTAAATAAAAACTATTCTGTAAGTTATTTATCATAACATTTGTTGGTGGTAATGCATTAGTCAGACATTGTGGGTTATGTTTGGCAGACATGCTTTAAATGTTATTTATGGTTTTAGTTGGCTCGCTGCACCGTGACAACTCATTAACTCTTTTTCTGTTTGTTGCTATAGGAACAGAGAGGAAGAGAGGAACTTATGCGTCACCACCGTGACAAATCCTTCACAACGTCTGGATCTTTAAAAATTCATCAAAGAGTTCAAACTGGAGAGAAACCATACAGCTGTGACCAATGTGAGAAAACATTTTTGCGCTGCATTGCCCTCAAAGCCCATCAACGCATTCACATTGAAGGGGAACTGTCCAGTTTTTTCCAAAGTGGGAAGGATTTCACAGAGTCAGGGACCTCAACACAACAAGACATTGACACAGCAGAGAAACCGTTTAGGTGTGATCAATGTGAGAAAGCTTTCACCACTCTACGTAGCTTAAAAAGTCACCACTGTGTTCACATTGCAGAGAAGTCGCACTGCTGTGACCAATGTGGGAAAACGTTTTCGCAACGCACGTCCCTTAAAACTCACCGAAGAATTCACACAGGAAAGAAACGGTACAGCTGTGATCAATGTGGCAAAGCTTTCACATGCCCAAGTAAGTTGAAAGACCATCAGCGCAGTCACACAGGAGAGAAACCATACAGGTGCGACCAATGTGGGAAAAAGTTTTCCCAAATCAGAACCCTAATGTCTCATAAACATATTCACACCGGTGAGAAACAATATAGGTGTGATCTATGTGGCAAAGCCTTTGCACGGTCAGGGGCCTTAAAACGCCACCAACGTATTCACACAGGAGAGAAACCATACAGCTGTGATCAATGTTGCAAAGCCTTTGCACTGTTAGAGACCTTAAAACGCCACCATCGTATTCACACAGGAGAGAAACTGTACTGCTGCGATCAATGTGGCAAAGCTTTCAAATGGTTAAGTAACTTGAAAGCCCATCAACGCAGTCACACAAGAGAGAACCCATACAGGTGCAACCAATGTGAGAAAAAGTTTTCCCAAATAGGAACCTTAATATCACATAAACGCAGTCACACAGGAGAGAAACAATACAGGTGTGGTCTATGTGGCAAAGCTTTCACATGCTCACGTAGCTTGAAAACCCATCAACTTAGTCACACAGGAGAGAAACCGTACAGCTGTGATCAATGTGGCAAAGCTTTCACACAGTCACGTAACTTGAAAGCCCATCAGCGCAGTCACACAGGAGAGAAACCGTACAGGTGCGATCAATGTGGCAAAGCTTTCACACAGTCACGTAACTTGAAAACCCATCAACGCAGTCACACAGGAGAGAAACCATACAGGTGCGATCAATGTGGAAAAAAGTTTTCCCAAATAGGAACCTTAATATCTCATAAACATATTCACACCGGGGAGAAACGATACAGGTGTGATCTATGTGGCAAAACCTTTGCACAGTCAGGGGTCTTAAAAAGCCACCAACGTATTCACACAGGAGAGAAACCGTACAGCTGTGATCTATGTGGCAAAGCCTTTGCACAGTCAGGATCCTTAATACGCCACCAACGTATTCACACAGGAGAGAAACCGTACAGCTGTGATCAATGTGGCAAAGCCTTTGCACTGTCAGGAGCCTTAAAAAACCACCAACGTATTCACACAGGAGAGAAGCCGTACTGGTGTGACCAATGTGGAAGATTATTTGCCCGGTGCAGTACTTTGAGAACCCACCAATGCCGGCATGCAGGAGAGAACCCGTACAGCTGTGACTAGTGTGAGAAAGCTTTTATCGAACGGTATGACCTAAAAATCCACCAACATGTTCACACCAGAGAGAACCCGTCCTGATGTGACCAATGTTGGTAGTGACATTAAAGCCCACAAATGTGTTAACTCTGCATTGTTTTGGACATTTTCAGGGCCAGGCAAACATCTTCCTACTGCTTCCTCCCCATGCCCTGATAGCTGTGTTGATATCTTACTTTTTTCTTTGATTATTTTTATCTGTTTTTTATTTCAACTGTAACCCTATGTTGGACCACCAGATTCCTCCCTGTAGGACTCCCATGTGTGAGAGCTGACCACAAACTTTTCAAAATTAATCATGCAGCTGTTCAGGGCAATGTTGCGGCTCACAATGCACCCGACCCTGAAGCGTATCTCTGCGACTGGTGAGCTCACAGGATGGTAACTCCATGTTGATCTTTGGGACTGTGCCCCACTGAGCCCCATGAGTCAAGTCCATGTAGATATATATAGGCTGATTGACCAAATAAGCATTTGAAAACTGATATTGATGCCTCTTACCATGGCTGTGATCAAAGTATTTGCATCAGCCTGAGACCTCTATCACAGACAGGCTCTGCAGTCTCAGACGCTGACTCAACATGCTGAATGAAATGTTTAGTGGCTTGACTGATTTTTGGTCCCGTGTGCAGCTTCCCTCTCTAGCCTGCCTCCATGGTCCCGTGTGCAGCTTCCCTCTCTAGCCTGCCTCCAGAAGGGGGCTCTGTTTGTGTTGTCATGGTGAGGTGCTCCAGGTCTGATCCATCAGGGTCTGTTGACTCACTGTTAGTCTGGCCCCTCCCCTTGGACCACTTTGC
>NC_065522.1:31762929-31776179 GCF_006386435.1 Epinephelus moara | reverse complement strand
TCTCTTCTGTAGTGGAATAGACATCATATTAAGCATGTATACTCTTATCATGATGGCCCACCAGCAGATGGAGACACAAAATACAATACTTTAATGTAATATTCATTCATTGTGCAGAATAAGAAAAAGCACGTTGGCTGATTCTGATAGTTCATTTTAAAGATATCGGTCAATACTGATGATGTGCCAATATTATGGTATATCCCTAACAGAAAGGATTATAGGTGAGTGACTGAGTACATGAGGTCATTATTAAATGTAGCGTATATGAGCATGTTAATCAGTTAGTATAATATGGAGATAGATTGGTTCCATAATTATGTGTGTGAACAGATCGACAATCTATGTGTAAATGTGTAATCTGTAAATATAAAACACCTTCCACAAATACAAAAAAGATTTGTAAACTCACAAAAATATTTTGCAAGTATAAAACGGATCTGCAAATACACAAACACATTCCAAATTCCAAATGCCGACTGAAGACCTGGGCAATAGTGCAAGAGTCATGAATAATAGTGTTACCATCTCTAATTTGATTTATATGATGTTTGTTAGTAGGGGCCGGGCAGCCTAAAGGCCTCCACACATGATCAGCTGTAAAACCGCTTTGTGCTGGCTGTCCTATTGTTTGTCTATGGAGACGGCGGCAACGCCTGACAAAGCAGCTACCCTTGGTGTCGCGCACCGCTCAGATTTTCCGCCCGAGCGCTGCACTCAGAGTTGAAATTATTTGAACTTTGACCGCGCCACTGCGCCGCACCTGGTGGGGAGCGAAGCGTTCTTATCATGTGAAGGCCGCTTAAGCTGCCAGGACCCTATTGTTTTGCTGCATGTTCTTCTTCTTCTTCTTCCGAGGAAATCATACTTCCCATGCGCGAAATATCACCAAACTTTGCACAAAGGTCCAGTCCCATGCCAGATTGCCTCAGCTGCAAAAAGGTCCAGTCCCATGCCAGATTGCCTCAGCTGCAAAAACAGGCCAATAGTCCTGATGGTGGCGCTGCAGCAAGCCTCTAAATTTCAAAATTTTGAAAATTCACAACAAATCAACCGTATGTGCTACAGATTTGCAACTTTCACCAAAATGTAGCCCCAATACGGAAGAAACTTTTGTACATTTAAACCTATTACACATTATGAAGTCCATCACTGTTTTTTTGAAAAACTGTACAACTTCTTAAACCTATCTCCTCCCACAATTTTTGCTCAATTGACACCAAACTCGCTACAGAGCATCTTCAGACTCTCCTACACAAACGATCCACACATATGTTTGATTTATCGAAAATTGAGCCTACAGTGCATCAAAATGTTTGACTCTAAACGGTATTGTAAACATATACTTGCAAATTCTTGCTAAATACATTTTCAATGTTCATTAAAAAAATGACAAAATTTTGGAGTCATGGTAGATGATGTTTGGAAAATATCAGAATTTTTGACAGCCGTTTGCAATCTGCCTTTACACACTAACAGCTGCTGTCTTGCACACAGGTGACTGGCTTAGTCAATTTGTGAAGCTACATGTGACATTTCTGTTTGCCAATTAGCTCAGTGAGATAGAGGATGGTTCTTGGTGTTGAAGATTGTGATTTCAGCTAAGGTAGATCGGACATTCTAATGTGAAAGTCCTGTGTTCAGGCATCATGCTATGTAGATTAGAGACTACCAAGGTTAAAATAATTATGATCCAGGCAGTTTTGCAGAGAGACAAATACTCTTTATCAACACTTTTCCCTGTTATCCCTTGTCTCTTTTCCCTGTTTATTTGGCTTAGCTATCAGTCAATATGCAGAGTCTATCCAATAGCTACTTTTACATTTAAAAAAATGTTTTCATCTTTGTCACCATGGATAATGTTTAGCTTTAAGCTAGATCAGGCCAGTTTGTTCATAATTGCTAGCAGTTAATGTTATTCTTACTTTCTTGTTCTTGAGTTTTTTCTTTCCTTTGTATATTATGAGTGTGATCACTTCAGCCACTCAATTCATCCACAATTTGAAGGGCATGCCATAATTATGTGATGTAACTTCTACGTTGTGATATGCTTTGTTTTAGTGTGTGTGCATATTACATTTTTCACATGGGCTTTTACATATACCACACATTCAGTGTTTTATGATGAAATAGATTGTGACTTCTTAAGAAAGGGACCACTGAGCTGCTGGTTTAGTGCTGGGTCAGACATCAGTGTTTAACAATGTTATTGAAGCTACAGGGAACAGAAAAACAAACATATTTATAAAAAAGAAACATCAGTATGGGATTTAGAAAGAGTAATTTGGCATGTCTCACCAATCCATTCTGAAAAGTAGCTTCTGTCCTAAAAACAGTTTCATCAATGAATTCCACCTAGGAGTTCGATGCTCTAAAACTGACTTTTTCTCAGTTATGGGATGAGCACCTCTTTGTTAGGAAAAACTGTTCTTTTTGTATAAGGTAGTGCAATGGCAGATTAAAAGTCTTAACCTTGGATCAAAGATGTCTTGAAAACATATATACACTATAAGAGAAGGTCTCAAGTTGTCTAAAATATCCAAGAAGTAAATGTAATTTTTTTCCCCCCAGGCAACCACACAACCAACATACCTGGTAAAGTTTATAGTATAGGTCGTTATTGATCTTATTTTGTGAGTTGTGTCACATCATCTGAAAATTGCACTACAACAATTGAACAGTAAAAATGGCTGAACAATAGGAGGAATTCACAAAATACTCTTTTGCATCAACGGAAACCACTACACAATCGACACTCACAATTTATCATGTGGACCTTTTAGTCTTTATTTCCAAAGTAATAAATCACAGAAAAAAACAACAAAATATTTAAAAACACCACTTGCTCTACTTTTATACTTACCAAATGATACACATACAGGATTTATATTACTTTACAGGACTTGGTAGATTTCACAACAAAATCTACACTTTGGATTAATTCAGGATTACAACAATCCAATTCAGGTGCACTCAGAAGATTGAGTCATATGCGTCAGTCATCACTGTGCATCCTGATCCATTTTAAGGGGATTCAGAGGGAAGTTCACCAAGTTTCATCAAATTTCTTTAATCATATTTCTTTCATCATACTTCTTTCAAGTCAGTTCAGGTTGGTATGTCAGTTCAGTTCAGGTTCATGGTCGGCCTACATGTAGGGGGTAGTATTCAAGTCAGTTCTGTTCAGGTCAGTATGGTTTACTTCTCAGTTGAGTCCAACTGTAAAAAAGGAAAAATGGGAGAGAAAGTTCAAATTTGAGACGAATATGAGATTCATTTTTTACTCATTACTCAAAAAATGTTAAAGAAATTGCACTGTGAAAACTGTAATATGTTGGCATTACAGCCATGTCAACATTCTGCACAGATTTCATATAAATATGATCAATCAGAGTGCCATCCTCAGTGGTAACATTTAAAACATGTTGCCTGTAACCATATTTACTCATCATATTCAGAATTGATGATGAAGTCAAAATATTATCATTGAAATCTCCCATTATGATTTTACCACCATCTTCCATCTCCAAATCATTGATAAGACATGTCAAATTCCTCTTGAACAGAGGACAGATACAATTTGCATCAATTAATTGATCATCAGCAATCAGATCTTTAATATGCGCTTTCAAACTTCGGATGTTATGTAGAACCAGTTTAAAAGACTGTTGTATTGGTGCAGAATCATGTTTCACTTCAATGACATATGGCATTTTGCTTATAGCAACTTGAATTTTTTCATCACAATAAATTGCAGATTCTTTGAAATCTTGAATAATTAATCCTTCAATGGCCCGTACTCTGCTTAAAGCAACATAAGCTTGTCCAGGTGCAAATATCTTCTTTAGAGAAACAACTGCATTGTCCACTGTTAAACCTTGCATTTTATGCACAGTACAACTGTAGACCAAACGAAGGGGAAATTGTCTTCTTTTGCCCCCATGGTTATTGACTTGATCTTCCTCTGGCATTGTAGGTGTTGCATTTTGTGGGATACAGGACATGCAAATTACTTTTGACCTTTGCTTTTGTCCAATTTTTGGGTTATCAAAAATAATATAAATCACTTTAGGAAAGCATTCATCAAGATGACAGTCAATGTAAGCAACAGTTCCAAAGGCTCCATTTGTCAAACCATCTGACACGCAGATATTCTTAACCAATATGACACGAGCACCTACGCCCAAAAAAAGAGATTTCTTCAAACAGGTGTTGAATAAATTTGAGTGGTGGCCTATTTTCTTTTCCAATCTTCCTGTTTTAGCATTTCTTTCAAAAACTTGAGCTTGAATCTCCATTATGTCATTACAGGTTTTACTAAGCATTTCTGCATTGAATCTGTCAACTTCTTTATTTGTTGCAAAAGTATGAATGGCATTTTTTTCTTCTCCTGTTTTACATTGTTTCAACATTTGGACATCAGTTTCCAGCAATGGTTCACCCTTCTTTTGCCTCCTTATTCTGTTCAGCAATTCAGCAAATGATGCATCTTTTTGTCTGACAATTTCTTGAAGTTCGATCATCGTAAAATTATCTGCCCACAAGTCAACCAGATGCGATGGAACATAAAGTGGACGGTTTCTGCAAGGAGGGAGCTGATAGAAATCACCTACAGCAATGATAGATACCTTTCCAAATGGTGAATATTCTCCTGTTTGTTTTATTTGTCTGAGACGTCCATGAATGTAAGACAGAAGTGTATGGTCAACCATTGAAATTTCATCAATGATCAGTATTTTTACGTTACGTAGTTTTGTTCTCAGTGTGTTGTTTTGCTCTTCACCAAGTGGTTGATAAGGTAGCTTACTATGAGCATTGATATGAAATGTGTTGTGAATTGTTGTAGCTCCAATGTTATAAGCTGCTACACCTGTTGGGGCTGTTAGAAGAACAGTAACATCATCTGGATTCTCCGTTGTCTGTTGCAAAATCCTTGAGCATTCATATTGTATTGTTTTTACAAAATTACTTTTTCCAGTTCTTACAGAGCCTGTTATGAAAACATAGAATGGATCAGGATCATCACCATTCTTTTTAGCCACACACCACTGTCTTATTTGGTAGAAGGCCTTCCGTTGCAAGTCATTCAATGATCGTAAGAGATTTAGTGCATCCTCTCTTGGCATCTCACATCTGCTCTTTTCAGTAACAGCTGCCACATTAGAATTTGTCAATAGATCAGGAATCATCTCCAAATTTCCCTCTTCATCCAAGTCTTGCTTTCGGTTTTGTAGGATCTCTTGGCATTCCAAACGGTTGAGCTCAGATTCAGGACATATCTGTGCCCAGACATCTTCCAACTCCTCACATTTTTCAATCATCTCTTTAAGCTCATCCATTTTATCAGATTCTTTTTCAAAAAGACATCTATTTTCATCAACTATAGACTGGACTGAATGATCATTCCCATTATGCTGTGTGTGTTCTTCCAAGTTTATAGTAGTCTTCATATGACTCAAAAGGCGGTGGTTTCAGATCAGAATCACTTTGATGCGGTAAGAAAAGCTGTAATATACTTTGATAATACATTTCAGGGTCTTTCGTAGGAGACAGTGTCATGTATCTGACAACAGCAGGTTGAGTTGCAGTTCTTCTTCTAACATAGCCAAAGTCCCCCTTCAGTTTCACAATGTTTTCATCGTTTTTCATCTGGCTCCGATTTACTTCGGACTTTGACAACTCCCTGTATTCTGAGGCAAAGCTTGCAAGACACAGGTTTTCAAAGTTTAGAGTGTTTGGTCTATTTCAATATCTGTCTGACAAGCTGACCATCCACAGTTCTTTTTCATCAATGGTTCCCTCTTGGGTCTGTTGTTGCAAAAGGTGGAGGGGTTTACTCATTTTCACAGGATTTTCTCCAGTTGGAATGAAACGTGCCTTCCGTGAGCATTTTTTAAGCGGCATGCCAGTCAGTCTGTATACAGCTTCTTGAGCACACACTTCTCTGTTGTGGAGATAGACTGTTCCGAGTTCTTTCAAGGCTTGTCTTGCATCATGGTTTTCTTGATTTCTTGCCTCCTTTTGGGTACGCTCCAGTAGCAATCCCATTTGCCTCCTTTTGGGTACGCTCCAGTAGCAATCCCATTTCTCTCTCAGCCTTTGAAATGTATGATACGATATATACGACACAAGAATAAGCATTCATCACATACTGGATATCCATGTTTGCATTCCAGGCCCGTAAGAGATTTTCGTCATATTGATTTATCCACAGAGCATTTGTCTCTTTTTTGAGAACAATACTAGTTTTATTGCTTAGTCTGGCATGAGCTTTTTCCAACTGTCCTTAAGATATTCCAATTTTTTCAAAAAAATTATTTCGTCGTTAAGGCTTAAGTTTAAGTTTATTTAATTTATATAGCACCTTGAAAAGCAGTTGGGCTTCAACGTCATCTTCAAGCAATGAGAGTTTTAGCTTAGTCAATATAGCAATGGCTGCTTCTTCTGACATTTCAGCTTTAGTCAATTTGAAGCATCCTTGGACTCCTTTTCATTGTTATTTGCTTGAGCATTTCTGCAGATAAACGTTCTGCAAGAGGGCTCATGTGGGAAATTAAATCGACATGTTGTACCCTTTTTCCTGCATGTTTTTGAATGCCTTTTGCTGTGTTTTTGAACACTTGTGACTTTCTCTTCCAAGTCTGCATCATTTGATGGTCTTTTGCAAGTGATATATTGATCTACAAACTGAACAACATCCCTGTCTTTGTCAATCTGTGGAGCATTTTGTACCCAAAACAGGCAATGAGCATGAGGAGATCCTCTGTGTTGAAACTCAATACGATAAAAGTAGTCCTTTATTTTACCAATTGGGTTAGCATCCGAAAGGATAAGTTTGTTTAGTTACTGGATTTCGTTTCAATAAATCATTCTTTTCCAACCAGTCCATTTCATCAGTATTTTTGTTTATGCCTTCTTGTGTCATAATTGTCTCCAAGATTTCTGTCCATCTCATTTCAGCACATGAGAAAGAAGTGAACCAGGTTGGTAAACCTAGTTGTCTCAGCATCGCAAATATATCTTTTTGTACTGATTGCCAGAAAGGAGGAGTATCACGGATAGACTTTAAGAATTTGTAACCCTGATCAAATTTTAATATCTCTTGAAGAGATTTTCAATTTGTCAACATGCTTGCAGTGACATTTCTAATGCAGTTAGATGACCCTTTCCTCAAAGCAATTGAAACATTTGATAGAATTTGTTCAAGTTCAGAAATGCATTGAGCATAGAATATATAGTCTATATTTTGAGCGAACCTTCCATCAGCATTTAAGATTCTGTGTTTCAAATAATTTGCAAGTGTAATAATTAGTGGTCTTTTGTCAGAGAAAGTTGGACCTCCTGTTGGATATAAAGATGGAAAACATTTAGCTTCATTGGACACATCTTTTAACAAATGGACAGGATTCCTTCCTGCAGCTGGAGCGAGGCAAAACACGTCATCAAAATGATGATCCAAAATTTCTTGGCCAATATCAACAGGTTGTAAATATGTATCCAGAAAGATTCCTTGTTGTTGCTCAGTGTAAGTCAAGGTCTCCTCAACTTTATCCACTCCACTGTCATTGTTTTGTATTCTTGAGTCTTCATTTTCATCCATATCAGTGTTTTGCAATACACCTTCAGTTGGCATGTCTTCAACTTCATCACATTCATCTTCCACTGATTCATTTTCCTCCAAAGGGTTCACCCATTGGTCATTCACATTTATATCTGCATACCACATGTTGTTTTTAATCAAATACTCCAAAGCCATTTGTACATGTTTTGTTCTAACAAACTGATATTGGTAATGTCCTCTGTATGATAATTTCCTTCTGAGCTTGACTTTAATAATCAAAAATGCTTTGTTCTTCTCTTGGTAGAATACTTGTGACATCATTGATGTTAGAAGACACACAAACGACAGGACCAAGAACCCCATTCTGTCCTGATTTAGGCAAAGGAACAAGTTTCATAAATGGGATATTCAACGCTACCAAGTGTTCTTCAAGAGAATTCAAGCATTTTAACTCCACCGGAATCGGTTCTAGATGAAGACCATTTACAGCACTTCCTTCAGGCATTTTACCATTCTGTAACTTTCCATGGCACGTACGACAAATCCACAATTTGTCTCTCTCCCAGCTGCAGAGGTTGCATTCGGCACCACATTCTTCATTTTGTTTATGCAAGTATGTAGTTGTGATACATTTGGTGGCTAATGCAGCAGTTTCACTGTTCTTTCTATATGAACCCACTTTACACTGAACGACTTGGTTTCTGAACAATTTTTTTGTTCCTGGTAGTCAGGATCAGCATAACTTTCTCTACTTTTTTCAAGTTTTTGTTTCTGGGGAAGTCAGGGTCAGCATAACTTTCTCTACTTTTTTCAAGTTTTTTTCCCGGTAGTCTGGCTCAGCATAATTTTCTCTACTTTTCTCAAGTTTCTGCTCCCGATGGCCAGGATTAGTTCTGTACTTTCTTCTCATTTTCTCAAGTTTCTCCTCATAATCAGGGTCCATTTCAGGTTTCCTTTTGAGTCTCTGGGATCTGGTGACTTGCCGCAATCGTGTTTTGTGCTGAAAACCATCATTTTCTTCTTTGCAAATTCCTGCACAAATTGCTGAATCATTTTTATGCTTTACACAAGTAACAACTTCATAATGATTTCTATTGCAGTGCTTCAAATATATTGCACCACAGTTGGAAGGCACATGACTAACATGCTGTTCACATGTGTACAAGTTCCACCTGTCCGCATTGTAAGTATAAATGTTGATATTGAATAAGTCAGCTGTGGCTAGAATCTCCAGTTCCATAGCCCATGAGCCAACATTCTTCATGCGAGAAGATGCCAGATAATTATCCATTAAAGGATACTCATTTCGTAAATATGGAGTAAATGTCAAGTGATTTTGCTTCAGATTAGTCACAACTGCTTTTCTGATTTTATTATGTTGATTTTCTTCTCCACAAATTGAGAAAGAGATGGCTCTAAAAAAGCAGTTTCCATGACCATTTATGGACTTGGTATCACATGGTTCACCCATGTAACTGAATGAGTTTCTGTCTTCAGAGACTATTAGATCTTTCATCTTCACTTTTGCACAGCTTTCTTCTCACTGCTGTCTAGGGATAGGAAGAAATTGCAAGTTGGGTTCTTTTTGACTAACAACAATCACTTCATCGCAGATTTCCTCACATGGTCTGACATCTGTCAGGGTTTCAACCCCATAAACCATGAACTCATCTGTCAAGGTTTGCTGCAGAGACATTTCTTCAATAGTCTCTTTATTCTCATCGCAATCAAACAATGTATTTTCATTATCATTTTCATCAAGTCATCTTATATTCTTCAAGGTTTCAGCCTCATTACCAGTCCCTTCTGCTGTCATTTCTTTGGCAGTGCTATCTTTATTGTCATCATCTGGTCTCAGATCAGCATTCCAAAGTTCTGTCTTAGGACAGGTGGCTTGGCTGCTGATAGATGGCTTTGCAGTTGATTCTTCGGTGTGAGTCAACATTTCTACATTCACTACAGTAATCTCAAACAATTCTCCAAAAGTCAATCCCAATGATGCTGCAAGCTCTTCAAAGTGTCTAAGAACATGAGCAATGTCTTTGTGATACACAATGACAGCTTTACCATCTTCATCTAGTAGACCTCTTTTGTTGCATGAATAAGGATCAAATACAGCAAACCAACTGCCATCTCTAATGACCGCACATGTTGAATCCTTGAGAGTTACCAAACAAGCACTGAAGACTATTTGTAATGCCATATCTAAAGGCTGCGTGACAGCTTCTGCATTGTCATAGTCAAACACACCAATCTGTCCAAGTGTAGGAACACCCAAACTGAGAGAAAATGTGTCATTCTCCAGCCTGTAGATGTCAGGAAGTTCAGTCACAAGCATGTAGCCATATTTAGACTTTATCTTGCCGTTTTGCCGCACATTATGGTGGAGATTATTTCCATTCTCTAAAACAGTGTCAATATCATCAGTGCTCCACGTGCATTTGCTTTTCCTGACAGTCTTAACAACCGCACTGAAACTGTTGGCAACTCACTGATTCCTTGAACAGCACATGATGTAGCAGGGATTTGACCAACATTTCCAGATCCATCAACAGAAGTGCTGATATCAGTTTTACCAGAACCAAAGCAGTCAACTTTTTGTGCTTTGTTAGAATGTGCATGATCTACAAAGGCAGCAGAGGATGAAGCAAGGTTACCTTTAACAACATCTGCATAAGTCTTTGTAGAGCTTGTTTTACCTTGGACGGCAGGGCAGTGTGAGAGTTTGGAAGATTCCTTGTCATTCAGGCAGTCAGTTGAGGTATTGGGACAGACCTTTTCAGCTTTCTTTGCAGCATGTAGCTTTTTCATGATCTTATTCTTTTTACCTTTGCGTGGCATCTGAAAACATCAGTTAAAAATTTAAGATCAGTTTATTCACAAAGACAAATTACTGTGTGATATACATAAGACAATGTAATTTTAGTAATTTTAGGATTTTCTTGTGTTCCTTTTACTTCTTAATTGACTACAAATTCCAAAATTGCAACATACTAAAACAACATACTCCACAAAACAACATTGTTAACATTTTGAAAGGTAGAGTATGCACGATTTTCAGAACAAAAAAAATATGTGGACTTGTATAATTCCTCTCAATCATCACTTATGACCCAATACAAGAGTGTGGTGGTGTGTTTATCTGCATAAACTCAGCCCTCTGCCTGTATTTCTCATTGTTTTGCTGTGTAGCTGGGCTCCTTCTGGACAGCAAGCTTTGGGCAGTGTGTTTGTAGCCGTGTTGTCTTTGTCTCTTTTAATAATATAATAATATTTTTTACTGGGAGCATGAACAGTTTTGCAAGTCTTTTCATTTTTCTGTGTGAGTGTGTGTAGCTCCCAGCCAATCACCGCACAGGCATTCAAACATTGCCACTTTGTCAGGCCTGTCAGCACGTGAGACTCACACACAGACACACAGTACAAAGCGGGGACCATTTTGTCGCCATACAAACACAGAGCGCATTTAAATGTAATCTGGCAGAGTTGTGTGGAGTTGTGAGTGGTTATTAGTGTTTTTAAAACTTGACCACTGTGAAAAAGTCAGAAAATAGTGTTTTAATCATTTGTTTCAGAGGTTGCTTCTGCCCAGAGAGATTCACTTCATTATGTAGTACATACACTCACAGGCAGCGGAGCAGGAGAGGAGGAGGGAGAGTGGGGAAGCGCGAACCTCGAGTGACATTTTCACTAACATAACCAACATGAAATGAAAAAATTCATACATATTATGTATTAGGGAGGTCTGAGGAGTGAAATGCATGCACTTATTTTGCAAGGAAAAATCTGGGATTAAATGGGTTAATATTTACAACTAAATACAGATAGCTACATTGCTTATTCCATCTTGTGAAGGGCTCATTACATGGCTGGAAACTGGTCTTAGTTACAAAATGTAAAATGTGCATCTCCTTCAAAAACAAACCAAAGCACTCTAAGGATTGTGCAAAATTAAAAGTGCCTTTATTATACACGGTGACATATTTAAAAAAAACAAAAAAAACAATGTGTTGTAACTCACCAAATTCTTCTTTGGGCTGAGTGAGAGAATGGCTGTTCCCCAGTGTGCACGGCTATTGTCCAAAAAACAAATATGACATACCAATAGGAAAAGATTGGAGAGGTAAGGAAAAAAAGCAGTGAATCTGAATATAATAAAGACAAGAAAAAAACTTGCCTGCCCAGTGATGACATGTCTTTTTTTTTTCTTTTTAAAAAAATATTCAGATTCAGTGTTGGCACTGGAGGACCAGGATTGGGAAAAAGTGCATTAATGCAACACAAATGTGTAAACCTGAAGCCTCTCAGTTGAACTCTCAGCTGGGTCAGATTTACAAGTGATTTCAGTTCTTCTTCTTCAGTTTTATGGACGGTGGCAATCAGTATTAAAGTACATTACTGCCACCTATGTTTGGACAAGCATTACACTGCCACAAAACAAAAACAAAAAAATATATTTTTCTGTAGTAAATCGTTTTGATTGGCTCAGTGACTTTCAGAAAATGGAAAAGACTTACTAACCCAATAGCATATAAATGTTTCAAATCCACTTGAAGCTTCCTGATTTCCCTCTTTCTCAAAAATATTTATTTAAAAAATAGTGGAAAAAAATATGCTTCAATGAATCTTCTATTTTACAGTATTCACATAATCCTGATGAATGTTTGCTTTTTAAAAAGCACAATGAAATTGGCAAATTCTAAGAATTTTGTCTTTATAACTGAATTTTTGGCAGCATTTTAAAGTTTGCCTTTCCATACATGGACAGCTGAAATCCTGTGCCTGGCTGACTGGTGACTATATTCTCACTTTCTTTTTTTTTTTTTTTTAAGATATGTTTTGGGGCTTTTTAGCCTTTAATGGATAGGACAGACAAGTGTGAAAGGGGGAGAGAGAGAGGGAGGGAGTGACATGCAGCAAAAGGCCACAGGCTGGAGTCGAACCCTGGCCACTGTGGCAACAGCCTTGTACATGGGGCGCCTGCTCTACCACTAAGCCACCGGCACCCCGATATATTCTCACTTTCTGATTAAGTCAGTGAGGTACTGGACGGTCCTTGGTGTCAGAGAGTGTGAGTTCAAGTCTCAACAGATACAAAATGCACACTTTAATGTCAACTTTCATGTTGTCTTCCTATTCTTCCGCTTGCTGCACAAAGCTGCCTGGCCCAAACCATGGCTGTAAAGCAGCTACGATGTTCCGTTTGATTTTTAAAAACAAAACAAGACATGCATTGATGTTAAATTTCAGTTCTTCTTAAAATTCACTGTAAGTCAAAGATTACTTTTGCGCTTGGAACCCACACATTGCAACTTGCATTTCATCAAGATAAAGGTACTTTACTTGTCACACATACAGTTGTACAGTGAAATTTAATCTCTGCATTTAACCCATCAATGAGGAGCAGTAGGCAGCACTGAGCAGAGCCACAGTACTGCCACCATGCTGCATTTCCTTTTGTATATTAAACTCAAAATAGTAAAACATAAAATGAATTAAGTTTTACTTAATCATTCATTTAAAAGTCCCTTGTTTTGTATAACCTGAACAACCATTGCAGGGGTGGAAGAAACGAATTACAAATACTCACGTTACTGTAATTAAGAAGATTTTTTGGGTACTTGTACTTTTATGAGTATTTTTTTCAAGTGTGTAATTTTACTCCTACTTGAGTACAATTTACACCATG
>NC_065522.1:31754659-31762073 GCF_006386435.1 Epinephelus moara | reverse complement strand
TGAAACATTAACCATGAAAATTAACCATGTCATGTTAGCTTGTCGGTAAGGGGGGTAAATAGTGCTCCAAATTTAGGCTAACGTTTAGCATGGAAAACAGGGCACAAGCAAGGGGTCCCTTGTTCTCTTACTTCAAGATACCTGAATGAAGATGTTTTCATATGATAAGCGTTACCCCTTTACAGACACATCCACTTCACTCTAATCCCTTGCAGTTTTGTGCAAAACCCACGCGGTTATTTTGCGTGCTGTATTTATGTAATTTTGCCTATTCTATTTTATTATTCCTGCATATTGGGGTCCTTAAACAGTATTACAGTTGGATAAATTGGGGCTGACTGGAAAGCTGTGACTCTTGTGGAGTCAGTGAGCCCCATGTATTTATGTGTGTGCCATGTGTTTACACTCTTGCCTCATAATAGGCATATCATTGCAGTAATTTCACTGTATAAGGTGAGCTTTTATACAGGTGAATCGAATCGAATGCCTGCTATTGACGACGCAATAAAACATCCATCGGTTAAAAGTAATTAATACTCTGAGTAGTTTTTGAGAAGAGTACTTTGTACTTTTACTTAAGTATTTTTTAAACATCAGTACTTTTACTTGAAATTGAGTACAATTTAAGCAATGTAACAGTACTTGTACTTGAGTACAAATTTTCAGTACTCTTTCCACCTTTGAACCATTGCAGGACAAGGTGAACTCAAGAGGTCAGTTACAGTTCATGGAATCACATGGGCAATGCTAATGTCACACACTGGCTGTGTACTGATCAGTCAATCACCTAATTGCTGATAGTTTACACCTGGTTCAGACAGAGAAGTATTTAAAGGAGTTCAGGAGTTTTCCCTACTTATAAATCATGGAAGAGAACCCAAGAAAGAAGCCTAAAGCAGGTCAAAGTGATGTTGCCACTGTAGAGGGATATATCAGTAAAGTGAGTGCAGCTGAGATATCCAAAAATGGAACGCATTACTTTAATGCAGTAATTCAGATTTCAAGTGAAAGATTTCACGACGTTGTTTCCTACAAGATGCAGCTCCATGAGCATTTTCTGAAGTTTACAGAAACAAGACAAGCCATCAAACTCTTCAACATAAGAAAAGCATGCAGTAAGTATTGATAAAACAACTCAACTTTTTGCTTAATCATCTTTATCATAAAATACAGTTCTCCTATAATGATCAGCTGACTAATTGTTTTACTTTGGATATTTTAATGAACAGGTTACCGACAATACTCAGAATATGATGTGATCTGCAAATTCAACACCACAATGGAACCTACCCATGTCAACTTTCATCCACGACAACAGAAGACTGAAGAAAGCAGCCTGGCACAAGCAAAACTGCTACCCTCTCATCATAAGGTAAATGTGTTTACTCACTAGCTCCTCTTTCTCCACTGTTTAATCTTTAACATTAATAACTTTACAGTTTAAACATTAATATTATCTTATTTCATCAGATTGACTCAATCAGATGCAAGATCACATCAGTTGCTACCCACAAATACACCGTCTCTGTCCATGGCAGTAACCAGGAGGTCACTACAGTGGTGGGGAATGACGGAACAGCTGCTATGAAAATTCAGGTGTGGAATGAACAGTATCAGTGCATACAGGCACAGAAGTCATACATTATTACAAACTTGTCAGCAAGACATTTTACTGGACAATGTCTACTTACAACAACTCCACACTCAACTTTTACAGAGTGCAAAGATATTACACTGCCTATCAAGCATGAAGACACTGATGTGGATCAAAACATTAAAACACTTCTGGAGGAAGCTGTTTTATTTATTTTTTTTATTTTATATACTTTATTAATCCCCGAGGGGAAATTCAATACAATTTTTCACTCTGTTTGTCAATTACACACAGGTCCGAACACACACATGCACAAACTGGACCTATACATGCACTAAGTGGAGAGATGTCAGAGTGGGCTGCCCATGACAGGCGCTCTGAGCGGTTAGGGGGTTCGGTGCCTTGCTCAGGGGCACCTCGGCAGTGCCCCTCTCCAGCTACCAGTCCACGCTCCATATTTTTGGTCCGGACAGGGACTTGAACAGGCGACCCTCCGGTTCCCAACCCAAGTCCCTATGGACTGAGGTACTGCCGCTGCTACTGCTGTGGACATTAAATCTAAATTACGTTGCATCATTTGTAAAAAGCACCAGACAGGGAATTCCAATCCCATGGACAAATATCACAGATGTGATCACTATGAAAGAAAACAAAAGATGTCAACATATGAGAAAACCTTAAGCGGCACTGTGACATTAAAAGAAACTGTGGGTGTAATAAGAGACTACAAAATCAACAATGCCACCATAACCCAAGTACTGCAACAACAAAACAAAACTGAATTGACTCACAATCCTGATGAAATAGAAGAAATGCTCCTAGAAATGCCGACTGTGACATGTTTAGTGGATAATGATGACAATAGAATCATAAGGATTGACCCTTGCACATCGGTTACAGAGCCTTCTTTTAGAAATCAAAAGCAGCAGGGAAGTGAAGATGACATGTCACTGGAGCTGCTGTTCCAAGAGCCTCCAGTGTAGATGGTCCAATCCTAAAAGTGGAAACAATGTTATTTTTCTTTTTACTTTTTATGTTCTGCTAAAAAGTGTTCATGAAGAGTTTTTAAAAAAAAATGGAATGTGTAGTTTTTCAATTTAATTTACTAATTTCATTTGTAAAGATGAACACAGAATTTAAGTTGTTAAACTATGTAAGGATTGTATATTTTTTTACTTTAGATAGGAAGTAACAAAGTACATTTGAGTACTGTACTTAATTGTGTTTAAGTATTTAAAAAAAATCAGCTTCAAGGTCATAGACAACCTTGAGGGCTCTTTTCTTTTCCACATCCATGTTAACGAAAAAAAAAATCACACATGTAATGGCTACTTTGTTCACCCCAGCCTTTGTTTTCTGTTTTCCTCCTTTCTTTTTTTTTTTTTTTTTTTTTTTAAATAAATAATCCCTGATGTTCTGCAGTCTGGTGTCATGTCACTAGAGGGCAGAGTTGCTAATACTTTTCATTTGTTGTATCTGAGAAATAAAAAAAGTCAAATCTGTCTGTACATTGGGTGTATTGTGTACTGTCATTACATGCGGAAGTGCACTGATCGTTATTATGTTGTGATAAGTTAAAATGTTGTATAGCCTACTTTAGCTGGGAGGGGTGGAGGTGTTCTAAGCTGTGTGGTGCGATATCTGTATTTCTACTAGTGCTAGACTTGGCTTCTCTCCAACCAAGGATGTTATTTTGCAGTGGTGGCTGGTGCATTTTTCCCCAGGGGGCTACAACAAAATCCAAAATACATAGGCTATATCAAAAATCATAAACATATATAAAGGCATTCAAGCTTATTTGCAGTATTCCCTCAAAAGACACTTAGTTATTTAACTAAATTGTTTCTTAAGTTGTAGTGGTGGAATGTGACAAAATTTTGTCAAGTACTGTAGCCTACTAAAGTACAATTTTGAGGTAACTGCACTAAAGTATTTCTATTTTGTGCTACTTTATACTTTTATTATACTACATTTCAGAGGAAAATATTTTACTTTTTGGGACGTCGGTGGCTTAGTGGTAGAGCAGGCGCCCCATGTACAAGGCTGTTGCTGCAGCGGCCCGGGTTCGACTCCAGCCTGTGGCCCTTTGCTGCATGTCACTCCCCCTCTCTCTTCCCTCTTCATGCTTGTCTGTCCTATATATTAAAGGCGAAAAAGCCCCAAAAAATATCTTAGAAAATATTGTACTTTTTACTCCAAATTTTATTTCAGTTACTTTTCAGAACAATATTTTATAGATAAAACATGTTTGATATTTCAGAACAATATTTTATAGATAAAACATGTTTGATATATACACATTAGCATTGGTTTTAAAATTGGCTTGACACCATTAAAATGCTGCTTACATGCACACATCAGTTTTCAAATATACCTACTGTAACAATGCAGGGGTGTGTAGGCTACTCGAACCCAGGGCTCCCAGTCCAAACACGGGCGTGCTGACCAGTCAGACAAAGGGATATCCCACTGGCCAAGTGGCCAGCACACTCACCCTAGGTAGTTACAATACATTTGCCGACACATCCTCACGATATGAGGAAAATCTGCATTGTGTGATCACACTGTTTAATATAGTGATGACAAGTCTTGCAATAAATACATACTGAGGTGTGTTTATAAGCTCTACAGTGCCTATGTCGTACTGTTTTAACAGGTACACTGCTAGACCCCAAACATTGAATAGTCTTGAATAAGATAACTATAATTAAAATAATTAGCCTATAAAATAAATAGGGCTGTCCCCCAATACTTTAGCTTTTGTCAGTCAAATCAGATTTGGCTGTTCAATACGAATATTTGACTATTTGTCCCTTACTTGTATCTTACGTGTGGCAACAAGCAACATTTTATTGACCTGCAGGACATTCAGGGTGACAGTGACTTTTTATAACTTAGTAAACAAGTCAAGTCAATGTGTGCTAACTACACGAAAGCATTTTTTCGGCAAAGCATTTTTGTATCTGTTGTTTTTAATACATGTAGAAACAGAAAATTTAAACAAGGAAGGATTTACAGCTCATCCAGCAGTTAGTAGCCTCCTCAGTGACAGACAGCACTCCAGAAGTCTATCGCCTGCGTTTCAAATACCCTCTGAACCAGCATCAGTACTCATTGCAGGGAACCTGTGGCTAACGTTAGCATGTCGGCTAAGCTACAACACAACTTTGAAATTACTGCGAGAATTATTATTTTTTCCCCCTTTAGTGCTGCGTCGCCCAATTGCACTTATAAATGAACTGCCACTGCTATTTTGTATAAATATCCCTAAACCCTTGACTTCAAATTGCAGGGCACTGCATCTTTTTCTCTGCCCTGCACTGTGAGACTATATTTGATGAGAAGTTTTTCAAAAAGTCACCACAGTGATATTTGTAGCCTCATGATATGGACAATCGATACATTTACTTGAGTATGAAAACAAATTGAAATTTGTTAAATTGTCCATGTAATGCAATTCAATAAAATGTCTTGGTCATTGTTCAATACACTATTTCTAAGCTCCAATCTTTTGTATGTCTCAAATTGTTTTAAGTATTTTTTTTACAATAAATATGTGACAGATGTTAGTCTGTTTTGTTTTGTGTGTTAACATGTCATTGTGGTTGTTTGTGCTGTTTTGAGACCAACAACAGGATACACTAGAGTTTTATTTTAATGAGAATTTAAACTACACAGAAGGCCTAACATTTCCCAATAATGGTACAAGTGTTTTTTCTGCTTAGCCTAATTTTATTTTATTTGTGCAGTTTTGCTGCTGAAAGGTAATGTTAATTTCCTTTTAAAATGAAGCTACAATGGTGCATTTACAATTTTACAAATAGGCCTATCTCTGTTATGAATCATTTCATTATTGATTAGCATTCCAATTATTTTCTATATTAAATGTTTGTCTATAAAATTATGTAAAATTCATATTACCTTTCCCCAATTCCAATCTGGCATCCACAAACATCTCACTTTGTCTGACTAAAGGTCCAAAACCATGATAAAGCAAGATTTGAGGAGGATATCCTCAAATCTGTGATGGTAACTCCAACACTGATGCCTGAAACAATCAATCCATCAGTAACTCCAACACTGATGCCTGAAACAATCAATCCATCATAAAATAGTTGTGAATTAATTATGTGTTTGACTTATTGATTTATTGACTAATCATTGCAGCTATAGAATTCCTATAATGAGCTAGAAGAAGTTTTAAACAAATATACCACAGAGTTGTCTCTAGCTAATTAGCTCAGTGAGATAGAGCATAGTCTCTGACGTTTACAATGCTACCTTTTTTTCATCTTCCTACACTCTGCTTGTTGCTCAGAATTGCCTAATTTTGCCTAAAATTGCGTGGCCCCAACCATTGCTGCGCAGCAGCTATAATTTATATTTAAAATTGTTTTAATATTGCTCCAAAACCTTTTAGGGTCTTTGAAATTATTAGAGATAGAGTTCCCATAATAATCAGATTTTACATTGCGGGTTAAGGTCTTGGAGAGATTTCTTAATTGCCTATAGGCCTCCCAATCTCACTTTTGTGAATTTACAAATCTTTTTTGTATTTGTGGAAGGTGTTTTATATTTACAGATCACACATTTACACACAGATTGTCGATCTGTTCACGCACATAATTGAATGTGTGTATGACAACACACAGAGTAGTATGGCAGGAAAAAAGTCATAGTACAGTATGCAAGAAAAATGTCATTGTATAGTGTGCCGAAAATGTCAAAGTGCATCATGCTAAGCAAAAAATGACATAGTAAAGTACATACCTGTGGATATTCTCATTTATCCAGGTCATAGTTATCTCAAGGCAATTGAATCGAACGCAACTGGACTTAGTTTTGTCATAGAAGACGTTTCCCAGGAGACTTAACAGCTTAACCTCTAAAAACAATGGTCGTTCACAAATGGCCTCATGTGACTCAAACGACTCCAACGACCACCGTTGCAGCAGGAGTTTCATCGACCGTTGTTGACACACCACTGGAGCACTAACGAACCAGTGACATCATTGGCTTTGTGAAGACCTGTTTTTTAGTTCCAGCCTAGTCAGACAAGCATGAACTGATGAAGCCTCTTGGATAAGAGGTGAAACGTCTTCTAAGACAAAACTAAGTCCAGTTGCGTTTGATTCAATTGCCTTGAGAGTATAGTACAAAGTATAAGGCAAAAAATCTTAGTATGCCAAAAATGTTTAAGTACAGCATGCTAAAAACAAAAGTCATAGTATAGTATGTCAAAATACATGTCACAGTGTAGTATGCCCAAAAATGACATGGTACAGGGTGCCAAAAAATGTGATAGTGTAGTAAAGAAAACAAAGTTTTGTGAAAGCAAAACAAAATCAAAAACAGTATTCACCAAAATGACACCATTTATCAGCCAAAAACTGAAAAACAGAAGTCATTGTTAGATTTTCAAATTTCCGACTGTAATTGGATGCATCACGTGTGACAAATGCTTCTGTAAAAACATTTAAATAAATAAATGTGAGCTTGAAATAGTGATATTGAATAAACTGTTTGTATGAACTGTTAATTAAACTGAGGCTTTTTTTCAGCTCCAGGTTTCTGTCTTCAACTTTTAACTTTCAGACATCAAAAGCTAAGTTATAAAAATCTATTATATGGTGGAGGGAGGTTGGTGGATTTTCCCCCAGTAACTCAGGGAGGCTTGAGGAAAAATATTTGGAGCTCCAGGGAGGGTAAAAAAAAAAGTTGCACCCAGTCACCCCTTCCTCTGATAAATAAAGAACAGTCCCTAAAGTTCTATAGATCCCCCATTCAACTTTTCTATTCAAGCAACTTGAAAAGAACTCA
>NC_065522.1:31750645-31753734 GCF_006386435.1 Epinephelus moara | reverse complement strand
GGTTAAATAGCACATTATTCATAATACAGAAACATGAAACAGGAAATTGTGAACATTGTGAGTCAGGAGAAACTGTAGAACATATCCTCTTCCAGTGTCCAAAGTACCAAACACAGAGAAACACACTCAAAGCAGCATTTAAGAGAAATAAGATACCGTTTAATGTAGCAGATATATTGAGGAGAAACTCAGGGGATGTTGTATTTGGAGAGGTTTTTAGGTTTTTGGAAGCAACAGGGCTTGTAAAAAAAAATTGAATACATAGTATATTCTGTTCCACACTCCAGTCCAGAAGGTGGCGGTAATGCACCTGAAAAGTTGTTTGCCAACCGCCATAAAAAGAAAGAAGAAGAAGAAGAAGAAGATCAGAGTCCATAAGAGAGGATTAACATTAACGTTAGCGATATAAAATGGTGCAGACTTGCGGTGTAGTTAACTGCCACAATTGTTCTCACGATCGCTACAGAAACAGAGGTCAGTGTACCTACTAAGGTGAAGGAGACTTAGGTTAATTAAGTGAATAGTATTAACTCCGTTCTGTTCATAGAATTTAAATAAATATTTTCTTTTTCACTTGAATGTTGTATTTTAATAAAGTTAGTAAAACTGTTTTCAATGGATTTATCTGAAATCAGTTAAAGTGACTTAAATCGATCTTTTTAACCAAATGTTCAGACTAAAGTTGCATTCACTCAGTTTATTTCCACTAAAGTAAATTATTACTGTTTAGTTGTGAGAACTTAAATCTCTGTCGTAGCTGCTCAGCTCATTTGAGGAGACCGATTGCCTTAAACCATTCAAGTTTCAAAAGAAAGACTTCACGACTTACTGGTGGGAAATGTGCTGCCTTAGCAACAGTAACTGAGAGGGGCGGGGCTTAGAACTTTTTATATATTGACCAGGACCAGGAGCAGTTTTTATTTAATGTTTGTATTGCGTTGTTGTCTGGCTGTAACTTTTTGTGTGCTGCTGCCTCGGCGATGTCTCCCTTGTAAAGGAGATCCTTGATATCAGCGGGACTCACCTGGTTAAATATGGCTTAGATAAATAAAATACTGCAAAATCAGACTGGATGTAACTTCAACAAATTCAACAAAAGTCCACAATATTTGCAGGGGCTCTCTGCATTTTCCGGCTGACTGGAAGTCGTCGCACATGCGTCATCAATTGAAACGTCATTGAACGCATCATCTGTAATTGTTGAAGTTTGTTTTACCAGTCAGTCATGTGATAACTGGTGAATTTAATGTATGACTTTATGATCATTGGCACTTCTCCATCTTCCTCTCAGAGGGTGAGGGGGCAGTTCCCTATGCGACTATGGATTCATCACCCTCCTTGAATCAAACCATCTCTACGGGGACTAATCGCCAGAGACTTCCCTCAGTTTTATTCTTTTGTGCACATGTTAATATTCTTTTACTAAAGAAAATGAGTCTCTCCTGATTGAAATATTATCTATGGTTTTAGGTCGCTCACTCCACCCTGACATCTCACTGAATCTCTCTCTTTTTGTCTGTTGCTATAGAAACAAAGACGAAGACGAGCACTCAAGCGCCACCACTGTCAGCACTGTGACAAATCCTTCTCAACATCTGGATATTTAAAGGTGCATGAGAGAGTTCACACTGGAGAGAAACCACACAGCTGTGACCAGTGTGGGAAAGCTTTCAAAACTCGAAACGTACTAATAAGCCATGAGCGTGTTCACACAGGAGAGAAACCATATAGCTGTGCGGAATGTGGGAAAGCTTTCACACAATTAAGCCATTTAAATAGTCATTACCGCACTCACACGGGAGAGAAACCGTACAGCTGTGAGGAATGTGGGAAAGCTTTAGCAACATTATGGTCTTTACAATACCATCAGCGTACTCATACAGGAGAAAAACCATACGTCTGTGACCAGTGTGGCAAAGCCTTTGCACTGTCATGGATCTTAAAAAGCCACCAACGTATTCACACAGGACAGAAGCCGTACTGGTGTGACCAATGTGGAAGATTATTTGCCTGGTGCAGTAATTTGAGAACCCACCAATGCCGGCATGCAGAAGAGAACCCGTACAGCTGTGACTAGTGTGAGAAAACTTTTATCATATGGTATGTTTTAGAAATCCACCAACGTGTTCACACCAGAGGGAACCCGTCCTGATGTGACCAGTGTTGGTAGTGACATTAAAGCCCACAAATGTGTTTACCCTGCATTGTTTTGGACATTTTCAGGGCCAGGCAAACATCTTCCTACTGCTGACTAACAATGAGTCTGTCAGTGAGTCTGTTGACTCACTGTTAGTCTGCCCCCTCCCCTTGGACCACTTTGCCTCTCAAGACCCGACCAGGAGCAACAGCTGGGACACCACAGCTCCCAGTATGACAGGGACATGAAAACCTCTCCACAATGTTCAGGTTTCCAGCTCAGACTGTTTGCTCCTATTGATGACATCAGGACACCAAAGTCTTCTGAGCTCTGAGCATCATCAACAAGTTAAATAGCAGATTAATATGATGTATGTTATCATGTGTAACATATTTGATGTCTTATCCAGTGTCTTGCATGTGTCCTGTGTTTGTCCACATGTAGAAGACAGCTGAGTTTTTCTTGCTGAGCTCCACCTGTATAAAGACGGAGGCTCAGCAGGGCGGAGCTCTTCCTTTTTTTGACTCTTGTTGGAGGTACAGAGACAGAAGTTGAGTTGAAGCCTGTTTGTTTCTGTGTGGAGGATTGCAATGTCCATATCATCAGATGAGTTCAGCCTTTAATAAAACTAGTTTGTAGACTCTGCAGTGGGATTAAAGTTCCTGGTGTTGGTCTTTGCTCCTGTCACAGTCTCACTACTAAAGCTCAGACGCTCCTCAGGATCAGCTCCACAGTTTCANTAGTTTGTAGACTCTGCAGTGGGATTAAAGTTCCTGGTGTTGGTCTTTGCTCCTGTCACAGTCTCACTACTAAAGCTCAGACGCTCCTCAGGATCAGCTCCACAGTTTTACTCTCACTCTGTGATGGTGAGTTGAGTTGGAGTTGTTATTAAAGTGATGCTGCCTCATTAAACCAGGCGAGGTCCTTGAACACAGTCTCCATCAGACTCTGT
>NC_065522.1:31739191-31747292 GCF_006386435.1 Epinephelus moara | reverse complement strand
AAAATTACTGAACTTAATACTTTTCATAATGCTTGTACTATGTTTTGTGTTGTTAATAAGCTCAACGAAAGACTTTGTGACCTGATTCCAGTTTCCTTTCCTCCGCATTCATATCAGACTAGGAAGAGACTTGCAAATGTCCCCATCTATACTTGTTTTTAAAAATAGACTAAGGAGGCATCTGTTGTTGAAATACTCTCAGTCATGATTTTGATAAGGTAATCTCTTTTTCCTACATGTAGCTTGGTGACGTGACCACTTGGACCTTGTTAGGATTAGGGCTTAGGTTAGCCTTAGGTTAGGGTATCTCTTGTATGTGTGTAAATGGGTGAGAGTGCTGTGTGTATATGTATGTGTATATATGTGAACATGTATTTTTCTGTTTTTGTTTTTTGNGAGCAGAGAAGACCACAAAAAAATAACTGTATTGATACAACACTTAGCTCCAGAGAAAAAAACAGCAGAAGTCAGGAGTGTGATTAAACAGAGACTGAAGGAAAGGTGGGGAAGCACTGGGAGGAAGAGAGGAAAGGACGGTGGTTTAGAATTGGCTTGATTTCTTTAACAAACATGGGATGAAGGCTATGAGCAATGAAAGAAGAAATTATCCCCAAAAAATAGCAAGAATGAGAAAAAAGAGAAAATTAAAAACAAGAAAATTTGTTAAGAAAAAACAAAACAAGGAAATGAGCTGGAAGGAGTGCTTATAAAAAAAAATAATTAAATTAAATTAAGAATTATAATAATTCTGTAACATAATTTTAAAATGTAAGAATAATGATGATTATGATTATAGTTTTCCTCATGCTTTTTTAAAAATGTAATGTATTTATTTATTTATTTGCAATATTTGGACATTTTTGTGATGTCACTCCAGGTTTTAAAGGGTTAACAGAATTCAAAGAGGATTCGGAGAAATGAGACGTACAAGAAGGAGAGAAGAAATAATAATATCAAGACGTGGATTTACTGTTCAAAATATGCAAACATAACACAGAGATGTGATCACTGAGGGTAAGAAGAGACAGTACAGCCTGTTATGTACTGTCAGAAATATGAAGATGAAAGAAAGCGACTGATTCAAAACCTGAAAAGATATTTTACAGAAGAACTCAGGGAATTAATCTGATTACTATTTATTATCTAAAACAAATTATTATGATTGAGAAGACATGAGTTTTTTGTTGTTTTTTCAAATCCACTTATTATTATAAACTGGATTATTAGACATTTCGGTCCACACTCCGCACCAGTAGGTGGCGGTAATGCCACATGACGTTGTTTGCTAACCGCCAATAAACCTCAAAGAAGACGCAGCAGAAAAAGGGAAGAGAAGAAGAAGAAGAATAGGAAGCGAATAGAGATCAGGAGCAGGAGGAGCAGTAGAGGAGCGGAATGGAGGAGGACAAGCAGAACCCGGAGCACCGGAGCAACAGGGTCCCCAGAAGACAAGCAGCAGGCTCGTCCTCTGATAGCAGCGATGTTGAGGTGAGTGTTGATGACGTCATGGATAAAAAGGGCTTGACAGCAGCCACACTAAAGACACGAGGAATAGTCTCGAGGCTCCGTGGATCATCCGCTCATTCTCTGGTTCCACATCACATCTGGAGAAAGGAAATGTAACAAAGCAAAAAGGTTTTTATGTCTCCGTGTTTCCTGTTTTCATCTTTAACTCACTCAGAGTAAAGAAACACTTGAGACGGTCTGTGTTGCAGGGTATTTTCCCGCGCAGTGTGTCGCGTGTTCTCGCGAGAGCTCGCAGAACAAACAATAGGCTCGCTGGAGATTTAAAGAAAATGAACAGCAGCAAGGATGAAATGAAAATGTAAGAGACTTAAACATGACTTTATACAGGTCTTTAAGGGACTGATTATTTTTTAGATCATATCTTAATGGACGATAAATAATTCTTCAGTTCATTTTTAAAGCAAAATATGGAGGGTTTACAGTTTTTCCATTTGCAATGGTGTATATGATATTTACCCATGATAAAAAATAAATGCTCAATAGTTTCGGGTTCTCTTGAACAAAATACACATAAGGATTTACTTGAAAATGAAATCTTTGTGGTAAAGTTTCAGCAGCTGGATAAACATTGTTTACAATTCTAAAGTGAACGTCTTTTACTTTTGGTGAAATTGGCCATTTAAGATAATGGAAACATTTATTAATTAAAATGTTCCCGTTATGGATTATTCTTACTTTTGAAAATCAGAAAACAATTTGCATTTCAAAACATTACCAATGACTTTGTTATTACATTTCTTATCACCAACATACACTTCACCAATCTTTATTTCAGGCAACTTAATAACCACATGTGAATATGTAAGAGTGCTTTGTGTCATGTGTTTCAAAGGAAGCGGAATGGCTTTACAAATTGGACTGAACTCTCTGACGGAGCATTTTAAATGAAACTTTTCTACAAATGAATCACATTGAATAAAATGGCCATGTTCATCCATCAAGTCAACAACATATAACACTTTTTTCTCATACCATTCTTTTTTAAACAAGGTTTTCTTACTAATTGTAATGGTTCTATTATTCCACAAGGTGGAGCCATGTGGTGTGAAATTATGGGTCTATATCATTTTCCAGTAATGCAGTACCTGTTTATGGAAATCTGACAACTTAATAGGCAGTTTTGAAATCTCCAAATCACATTTCAACTATGTTGAAGTCTCCACCCATTATCACTTGATCTGAAGTGTAGGTTATTTTCCAATCATTAACAAGTTTACCTAGTTCTGCAAACATGTCCCTGTCCGCAGCTTTATTATTCTGACCATAAATACACACTAAAATGTAACGTTTGTAATTTATCTCTACTACTACCATTAACCAATGACGTTATGTATCTGTTTTATTGTCAATTATCATGCCTGGAAACCTGTTAAATAATACCATTGCTCCAGCTGAATGAGAAGTTCCATGTGCAAAAAAAGCAGAATCGCCACACTGACCTTTCCAAAACTTTTCATCAGTTATAACAGAATGGGTCTCTTGTTAGAAAACACATTTTGATTTTTGTTCCTTGCAAAATAAAAAGATTGCCTTTCACTTAACGCTGTTTTTAACCCCCTAACATTCAAAGATAAAAAAGAACACACATAGGGTCTTCATAAAACATATAGATTCAAGATTCAAAGTGTTTATTTTCATATGCACAGTAAGGACACGCGTTTCCTTGCAGAATGAAATTCATTCTTTTCTGTCACCAATTAATGCTAAACAATATAAATCTGAATTATAAAATAGATCATTCACACTAATCATAATATAAATTCTGTGATACCCTGAAATGCATTATATTCTTAGACGGTTATTGTACTATGAAAATCTCATACCATGGCAGCCCTAATGTGCTTGGATTAATTTGCCACAGCAGTCATGATAATTTTGTTTAAATGGAAACTTAACTCCTGACATTAATTGCTGGTGTTCTTCACCACTGTTTTGGAAGAAGGAAATAATGGGAGCAACAGGGGGACCAGCTTTAAGAGTCATATTGTATTTCTGAATAAGTGCTGCACAGTGGATCTGATTTATGACAAATGGTTTATGTGGGTTATGAAAAGTAACTGATAAATATTTAAAGAAAATGAGAAAAGACCTTGGTGTGGCGGTTAGCCTGTACAGTCATGGGGGAGACATGAGCACAAGTCAAGAATCTCAGGTCCAACCCAAAACCACTAAACCACTAAATTATGGAGAGAAGTATCAGTGAGAGTCGCATTGATAAGTAGTATTGGTATCAATTCCTATCAAAAAGTCAAAACCTAAATAAAAACTATTCTGTAAGTTATTTATCATAACATTTGTTGGTGGTAATGCATTAGTCAGACATTGTGGGTTATGTTTCACAGACATGCTTTAAATGTTATTTATGGTTTTAGTTGGCTCACTGCACCGTGACAACTCATGAACTCTTTTTCTGGTTGTTGCTATAGGAACAGAGAGGAAGAGAGGAACTTATACGTCACCACCGTGACAAATCCTTCACAACATCTGGATCTTTAAAAATTCATCAAAGAGTTCAAACTGGAGAGAAACCATACAGCTGCGACCAATGTGAGAAAACATTTTTGCGCTGCAGTGCCCTCAAAGCCCATCAACACATTCACATTGAAGGGGAACTGTCCAGTTTTTTCCAAAGTGGGAAGGATTTCACAGAGTCAGGGACTTCAAAAAAACAAGACATTGACACAGCAGAGAAACTGTTTAGCTGTGATCAATGTGAGAAAGCTTTCACCACTCTACGAAGCTTAAAAAGTCACCACCGTGTTCACACTGCAGAGAAGTCGCACTGCTGTGACCAATGTGGGAAAACGTTTTCTCAACGCACGTCCCTTGAAACTCACGAAAGAATTCACACAGGAGAGAAACCGTACAGCTGTGATCAATGTGGCAAAGCTTTCACACAGTCATATCACTTGAAAGCCCATCAGCGCAATCACACAGGAGAGAAACCATACAGCTGTGATCAATGTGGCAAAGCTTTCACATGCTCAAGTAACTTGAAAACCCATCAACGCAGTCACACAGGAGAGAAGCCATACGGGTGCGACCAATGTGGGAAAAAGTTTTCTCAAATGGGAACCTTAATGTCTCATAAACGTATTCACGCAGGAGAGAAACAATACAGGTGTGGTCTATGTGGCAAAGCCTTTGCACTGTCATGGGACTTAAAAAAACACCAACGTATTCACACAGGAGAGAAACCGTACAGCTGTGATCAATGTGGCAAAGTGTTTGCACAGTCAGGGGTCTTAAAAAGCCACCAACGTATTCACACAGGAGAGAAACCGTACAGCTGTGATCAATGTGGCAAAGCCTTTGCACTGTCAGGAGCCTTAAAAAACCACCAACGTATTCACACAGGAGAGAAACCGTACTGGTGTGATCAATGTGGCAAAGCCTTTGCAGTGTCAGGAGCCTTAATATACCACCAACGTATTCACACAGGAGAGAAGCCGTACTGGTGTGACCAATGTGGAAGATTATTTGCCCGGTGCAGTCAATTGAGAACCCACCAATGCCGACATGCAGGAGAGAACCCGTACAGCTGTGACTAGTGTGAGAAAGCTTTTATTGAACGGTATGACCTAGAAATCCACCAACGTGTTCACACCAGAGAGAACCCGTCCTTATGTGACCAGTGTTGGTAGTGACATTAAAGCCCACCAATGTGTTTACCCTGCATTGTTGTTTAGATTCCCACTTTTACGCAGATGATACTCAGCTCTACATATCCATCAAGCCTGACACCTCTCATAAAGTGATTCATCTAGAACAGTGCACACAAGAAATCAAACAATGGATGTCGTCAAACTTCGTTCTCTTAAATACTGAAAAAACTGAAATGTTAATCCTAGGTCCAAAGCACATAAGAAACAAATTCTGCAATCTCACCTTAAACTTAGCTGGTTCTATCATTTCACAAAGCCCCCATGTTAGAAATCTCTGTATTTTATTCGATCCTAATCTCTCCTTTGAAGACCATATTAATAATATCACAAACACAGCATATTTTCACCTACGCAATATTGTCAAGATTCGTCCCATTCTCTCAATGACTGATGCAGAAACACTGGTTCACGCTTTTGTCTCATCCCGATTAGATTATTGCAATACATTCTTCTCCAGCTTACCAAATTCAACCATTAGGAAACTACAACTCGTTCAGAATACTGCTGCCAGGATATTAACCAGAACCAGAAAATTTGACCATGTCACGCTGGTTCTCATTTCATTACACTGGCTCCCTGTACACACTAGATCGGACTTCAAGATTCTACTTTTAACTTATAAAATATTACACAGACTTGCACTGTCCTACGTATCATCTCTACTTACTCCACATTTATCAATCAGGCCTCCACGATCCCATAATGTCATTCTCCTATCCATCCCCAAAATTAATAAATCATCTGCAGGTGGTAGAGCCTTCTCATACCGAGCCCTTCTCCTCTGGAACCGCCTTCCCATTCAAATCCGTGAAGCCCACACAGTCGATTCCTTCAAAAGTTTTTTTTTTTTGTCTTGTTTTTGTTCATTTTGTTCTACATAGCCATTCACTTGTTTTTATATATTTTATTTGTTGTGTTATTTGTAATTTGCTTATGTGTTTTTATGTACAGCCCATTGAGGCATTTCTTGTGATTTTGGGCTATAATAAATTTTGACTTGACTTGACTTGATTGTTTTGTACATTTTCAGGGCCAGGCAAACATCTTCCTACTGCTTCATCCCCATTCCCTGATAGCTGTGTTGATATCTTACTTCTGTCATTGATTATTTAAGGAAATGATTATGTCGTCGTTAAATTTAATACCATGTCCTTCAGTAACAGAGGTTTCCTGTACCGACTTTAATCTCTCCTGAATTGATCATCTTGTCGATAGCGCCGTAGGCTCGCTGCGAACAACACTCGACTCTGTAGCTCCTCTTAAAAAGAAGTTAACAAAGCAACGAAAGTTCACTCCTTGGTATAACTCTCAAACCCATAAGTTAAAACAAATATCGCGAAAATTTGAAAGGAATTGGCGATTAACCAAACTGGAAGAATCTCGTTTAATCTGGGCAGATAGTCTCAAAATTTATAAGAGGGGCCTCCGTAATGCCAGAGCAAACTATTACTCAGCATTAATAGAAGACAATAAGAGCAACCCCAGGTTTCTGTTCAGCACTGTAGCCAGGCTGACTGAGAGTCACAGCTCTATTGAGCCTTGTATTCCTTTAGCCCTTAGCAGTAATGATTTTATGAGCTTTTTTAATGACAAAATTCTAACTATTAGAGGCAAAATTTATTACCTCCTGTCCTCAGATAGTACCTATCTAACCTCAAACACAGCTGTAGGACCTAATATATATTTAGATTGCTCCTCCCAGATTTCTCTTCAAGAATTGACCGCAGTGATTTCTTCATCTAAATCATCAACGTGTCTCTTNATCAAATTCTGCTACAGAGACTGGAACACTTAATTGGCCTAAAAGGTTCTGCACTAAGCTGGTTTAAATCTTATTTATCTGATCATTTTCAGTTTGTTCCCGTTCATGATGAGTCATCCTTACGTACTAAAGTTTTTTTTTTTTTTTGAAGATATTTTTTGGGGCATTTTTAGCCTTTATTTGACAGGACAGACAAGCGTGAAGGGGGGAGGGAGGGAGGGAGGGAGGGATATGCAGCAAAGGGCCATAGGCTGGAGTCGAACCCGGGCTGCTGTGGCAACAGCCTTGTACATGGGGTGCCTGCTCTACCACTAAGCCACTGACACCCACTTACGTACTAAAGTTTGTTTTGGAGTTCTGCAAGGTTCTGTGCTCGGACCAATCCTATTTACTCTATATATGCTTCCTTTAGTTAACATCATTATAAATCACTCTGTAGGAGCGTTGGTAGCGTAGTGGATAGTGTTGGCGCCCCATGTACAGAGGCATTGCCTTGCTACAGTGGCTGCAGGTTCGAATCTGCCTCGCGGTCCTTTGCTGCATGTCAGTCCCCACTCTCTCTCTGTCTCCCCATTTCACACTCTGTCCTGTCATTAAAGGCAAAAAGCCCACAAAACAATCTTTAAAAAAAAGAAATCACTGTAAATTTTCATTGTTATGCGGATGATACTCAGTTGTATTTATCTATGAAGCCAGAAGAAAGTAATCAATTAACTAAACTCCATAACTGCCTTAAAGACATAAAAACCTGGATGAGCACCAATTTCCTGATGTTAAGTTCAGACAAAACTGAAGTTATTGTTCTTGGCCACAAACAACTCAGAGACTCTTTATCTGATGACATAGTTTCTCTAGATGGCATTGCTCTGGCCTCTAGCACTACCGTAAGAAACCTCAGAGTAATATTTGATCAAGATTTGTCTTTTAATTCTCATTTAAAACAAACCTCACGGACTGCATTTTTTTATCTGTGTAATATTGCAAAAATTAGGCCTATCCTGACCCGAAAAGATGCAGAAAAATTGGTCCACGCTTTTGTTACCTCTAGGCTGGATTACTGTAACTCTCTATTATCTGGTATTTCTAGTAAGTCCTTAAAAACTCTCCAGCTAATTCAGAATGCAGCAGCACGTGTACTAACAGGAAC
>NC_065522.1:31732705-31733671 GCF_006386435.1 Epinephelus moara | reverse complement strand
CCTTTGTGCCTATCTCAATTACTATACTAAAGAGTAAATAGCCTGTTAGGGTTGAGCAACAGTGCCATGGTGCCCTCTTAAGGGAATGCTGTATGATGATGTATTGTTGTATGTATTGTGTATTTATGTGTTATGTGTTTTTATTGTTTGTTGTTTTTGTTTGTTTTTTATGGAAACAGGCAATGTGCACAGCACTTAAGTCAAAGACAAATTTCCCTTCGGGGACAATAAGGTATATCGTATGGTATTGTAAGAAGAGACAGTACAGCCTGTTATGTACTGTCAGAAATATGAAGACGATCTTGAATCAGTATGTAAACTGACATGCATATTTGTATTTTTGTATACATTTCTGTGGGTTGGCAGCTTGTTTTGTTTTGTTTGTTTTGTTTATTTTTGTCTGTGTGTTTTGTATGTGGTTTAAACTTGAAAAACTATAAATAAAGTATTAAAAAAAAAAAGAAATATGAAGACGAAAGAAGGCGACTGATTCAATACCTGAAAAGATATTTTACAGAAGAATTCAGGGAATTAATCTGATTACTATTTATTATCTAAAAGAAATTATTAGGATTGAAAAGACATGAGTTTTCTGTGTTTTTAAAAAATCGATTTAATTATTAGAGATTTCAGTCCACACTCCGCACCAGTAGGTGGCGGTAATGCAACATGACGTTGTTTGCCAACCACCAATAAACCTCAAAGAAGAAGCAGCAGGAAGGAGGAGAAGAAGAATAAGTGGAAGCGACTAGAAGGCCCAATTCCAATCCGATCCCTTACAGACTCACTGTGAAGTGCGTAAGTGTGTGAGGGCTGTCCCATTGTCAAATCGTCAAGTCAGTGAGTGAGCCCTTTATGCCCCCTTACCGTAGGTCAGCATCGATGCGGACTTACGGTAAGGAAATTACCCACAGTTCATAGCGTTGTGACGTCAAATACAGGGGTTGCCCTCAGAACACCGGAAGT
>NC_065522.1:31730468-31731619 GCF_006386435.1 Epinephelus moara | reverse complement strand
GGCCCACTGGCATACTGCATACTACTACTATGTACTACCACTAGATACTACTCCTACCTACTAAACAAGTTGGGTCCATTCGGACATACTAAAAGATTGGTGGGAAAACACTCCATCCGCTGGCAGAGCAGAGGTACTGCAGTACCGCAGTACCTCTGCTCTGCCAGCGGATGGAGTACCTATGAAAGCACCCCATCTGCTGGTTTGGGTGAGGTACTGCACCAAAATCTGAACACACCTGTGACTATTGAAATTGCCCAAAAATGAGGCTGGCCAACATGTCTGCAAGCTCTCTCATGCTTCTCAACATGCAAAATGCAAGGCGTCTGCGAGCTTTTGCACATAATAATGAATTCACTGCCACAGTAAGCAATGACATGACATGCCTCACTCAAAAACTTAAACTTTGCAATTTGAAGATCCTTTATATTGTTTTTGAAATAATCTAACCTGTTATGGTGATGACAACCATCATCACTCCTCATAAGTGTCACAACGCTAACATCATGTGTCAATCAAGTGACTAGTTCATTGAATATCAATATCTAGATACAGCATTTTCACCAGCACATTCTGTCATGTGTGTAGGCTGAGTCACTTTGAACACCTGTCACCTCACACAGTACAATGCCATCCAATAACACTGCTCTGCCATGATGTACTTTCATTATGCCAAACTTAATCATCATTTGTTTTAACAGTACTAGTATTTATTATTATCATTACTTATTTTATTATTGTTGTTTGTTGTTGTCTTTTGAATGTCAGACAAATGTGAATGTCCAATATCAAACTAACTTAATACCGGTATAAAACAGACCGCTTTGTTCATAATCATATTAGCAGAAATACATTTTTGACCAATGAAAACTGTGTGTGTTGATAATTGTATATTTGTGCAACTTAAATCTTTAGCTTGTTGCATATACATACAGTGGTGTGAAAAAGTGTTTGCCCCCTTCCTGATTTCTTACTTTTTTGCATGTTTTCCACACTTAAATGTTTCAGATCATCAAACAAATTTAAACATTAGTCAAAGATAACACAAGTAAACACAAAATGCAGTTTTTAAATGAAGGGTTTTATTAATGAGGAAGAAAAAAATCCAAAGCTACATGGCCCTGTGTGAAAAAGTGTTTGCCCCCCCACTC
>NC_065522.1:31722765-31728910 GCF_006386435.1 Epinephelus moara | reverse complement strand
ATTTTACACCACCTTTTAGACGACCATCACATCATATTGAAAGCGATCAATATTGATCGCCTTCAATATGATGTGATGGTCACGTAGCCTGTCCATAATGATTAAATGTCACGCTGCTAGCTTGCTAACGTCAGCACACGTAACGTATGCTAACATAATATTAGACAGTGTTTAATGATACAGGCTATTATCTCCCTATTACTCTAATCTTTCCTGCTTATCGCTCAAACAAATGATTAATTTCTATATTAATATCGGTACTCATTTAAGATACCTTCATCAGTTACCGGAGGCCACTTTCTAACATCATCAATCCAGCTATTCATGATGCTGTCATTGTAGAGAGTCAGTTCACAATGACAGCATAATGAATTGATGACTGACACGTCACCGCAGCAATGGCGGCATACACAAATCGCTCGCCGAATTCGTCTATAGGAGACTGATGAGGGCGGTAACATGCCGTGCAACGTCTACAATGAAGAAGACGAAGAAGAAGCCCGTGGTGCATTTTGGGTAAGTAGTATCCCTGCAGTATGCTCTGCGATCATACTACAATGTAGGTGTGTTTAGTAGGGGTGGTAGCATACTGCTCCTCCCTACTACGGTTTCGGACATACTGCATACTAATTTGGTCTACTACAATCCATACTACTTGACGCAGCCCAGGAGCAGGAGGAGCAGTAGAGGAGCGGAATGGAGGAGGACAAGCAGAACCCGGAGCACCGGAGCAACAAGGTCCGGAGAAGACAAGCAGCAGGCTCGTCCTCTGATAGCAGCGATGTTGAGGTGAGTGTTGATGGCGTCATGGATAAAAAGGGCTTGACAGCAGCCACACTAAAGACACGAGGAAGAGTCTCGAGGCTCCGTGGATCATCCGCTCATTCTCTGGTTCACTCTGAGCCTCGTGGCGGCCATTTTGTTCTCCTCCTGTACTGGTTTCCAGTCTGCGGTCAGTGCTCCGGGTTGTTCTGTCTGCTGGGATTCAGGGACAGTGGACTTCCGGTTTGAGGGACAGAGACAGATGGTGATGAAGGACAGGTTGTTGTCTCTGGGTGTCCAGTTATAGTGGACCTTTTATCAGCTCATGTTTTGTACACATAACACTGACGGCTCTGTGTGGTTTCTTCATGGAGATTTTCCCGCGCAGCGCATTTCGTGATCTCGCGAGAGCTTGCAGAACGAACAACGTCAGTTATTAGGCTCGTCGGAGATGACCTGCGCTCGCTTGGAAAGTAGACGAGAGCAGGCGGCCGCAGCGGGGGCGGTGACAAAAAGCTGCGGTGAAGTCGGACAGTTTCCAGCAGCCTTCAGTCCGTACAGGAAGTCACAGACACACTCACATCCTGTCTGGAATGATGTCAATTCATTAAAAAAAGTGATCAGACCCATATATCAGTTTGTTTTCAGTCTCCAGTTGTTTAAATTATGATAGATTAATTAATTAATTAAAATGCTTTACAGGTGATCTGTAGTTTATATTCATGGTTTATCCTCCATTTGACATGAATTCTCCTGTAAATCAGCATCATATCAGTTTGACCTGTCCCCTCAGCTACACAGGCTGAATACATTGGGTCTCATTCATGAAAAGTGAGTAAATCTGTGTGTAGATTTGCACATAAAAGCCTACACTACTAAAAACCTACTCCGGATTCAGGAACGCCGCGGGCAACTCAGATTTGATCGTAAACACGTGTGTATGTTCATGAATGCCAATCCATCGTAAAGTGACAGCGCGCTCCCGGTAATCAGCAATTAGCATAAATCCCCGCCCATGAATAGCCAATGACCACCATATAAGGAGGTGTAGGTGCATCCTATCGACCTGTCAGTCATGGCGCAAACAAAGAAAGAGAGGGAAAGAAAAAAGAATTTTTCCGAAGCGAAGATGGAAATAATTTTGGGTGAAGTGGACTTAAGAAAAAACATTTTATTTTCTTCAGTTAGTAGTGGTGTGACAGGGACAGGCAAAGCGAAGGCCTGGAGGGAGGTAACAGATGCTGTTAATGTTGTCTCTGTAGTACAAAGAACCATGTCAGAGGTGAAGCGTAAATGGTTTGATATGAAACTGGAGGCAAAGAAATGCATAAGCACACAAACAAAAAATACAGCAGCCACAGGAGGAGGAGGCTCATAGTCACAACTACCTGCTGCACACGAGCGCATCGCTGGCATAACTGGGAGCACAGCAACATGCCTCCACTGGAGTCAACATCAAACCCAGTGGGTAAGGTGTTGTATCATAATACATTCTGAAAATCATCACTGATAGCGTAGTGGTCACCAAACAAACAGAAGATTCATTTGTGGGGTTTTGAATGAAGTGGGAACGGGAAACCAGAGATGTTTTGTGCGTAATGGATAAACTCTAAATCAGTGATGGCTGCCAGAATGTAGAGCTATTTAACATTTATTTTAACAAATGATACGGATAACATATAGCCTACAGCAGTTTTGTATGCATCATCTTCAAATTATTTGAATCTTAATAGCCTAAAGCTCTGTTTAATACAACGTAAATTAAACATTTTTCAAATCAGATTTATTCATTCAAATGATCAAAAAGCCACAAAAAAACAACAACAACAAAACATGTGTTGTCTCAAATAATTCTTTCAGCTGCTGCCCCTGCTGAACCCAGGCACCGAGGCCGAAGAGGCTGTGATCCGGCTGTCCTTACCGATATTTTTATTATCATCATTCAACATGTAGAAAGAACGTGTAATCTATTGAGTCGATTTACATAGATAATTCACAATCATGAAATAACAGGTAAAAGTAGCACGCACATCCCAAAAAACTTAGTGCTGGGCGCTGGACCAAAAGGTAAGTATGGAATAAAAGATAAAATCCGCACACCAGAAGCTGCTCCTTGAACAATTTATTCATGTGTTACGTTTCGGGCCCCTGCCCTTCATCAGAAGATAAGATAATTGTTCAAGGAGCAGCTTCTGGTGTGCGGACTTTATCTTTTATTCCAATTCACAATCATGAACCTAATCTGGATCTTAAACCTGCTAATTGCCAACTAATTTAACTAAATGTGTTTTAATATTTTGTCATGTTCAAAGGCATCTGTGTATTGTGTACATAACAGAATGCAATACGAATTAAAATTGTAATTTCCAATAGTGAAGAGCAATATTTATGTGCTTTACTAAATTTACACAAGCACTACGAGTGGTCAGGAGCAGGAGTAGATTTTGTTAGTAGCTACGAAAAGATTGGAGCTACTAAAATATTGATGAATGCGGACATGCACGTAAATTTCCGTCTGCGAACAGTTTACACACAAATTCCTTCTGTTCATGTTTCATGAATGAGACCCACTGTGTTTAACAATAAGGTTCATATTTTCAAAGGAAAAAAAAATACTAGACAACAGCTTTCATTAAAGATCAGTCAGATACAGTCAGGGCTTCACATCTGTTATGTTAAGAATCCTCACTGGCCACAAGTGTCTGTGTTGCTAAATACTCCAATAATTAAAAAAGTCCAGTGTTAATATACAGTAGACTCTGTGTAGTTTATGATGAATGTAGGCCTATTTAGTCTGTGACAACTAACCTTCACCATCAGTCACACATGTTTTCTGTTCACAGAATAAACCTTCAAATCAGACAAATACAATCTTAATCTCTAAAATTCAACAAAAATTAGTAGTTTATCTAAAACGTCATATTGTTGAGTCGACATCTGAACCAATCAGCTGTTAGATCAGCTGAGAGCCTGGCTGTGCAGTCGGTGGAGAGCAACTGCAGCGCCTGGCTCTTACAAACTGTCTCTCACGGTTTTATCGCCGTCCACTTTTGTAATACGTCAGAGCAAGTCGGGATGAAGTCGGACACAAAACTAACCGGCATGCATTGTGCGACGATCGCCGGTGATCGAATCTGCACAGGCCTGGCTCATCTCGAACGAACCTAATAATTTACAGACTAACAGGGGCGTGTCCAGGGTCTGAGGACACTGGGTGCTCAGCCTCTGTAGGGGGGCACTCTGGTTCCCCGTTTAGTGTGTGTCGTTTCGCCTGCTTTCCACATGACTTGTTAATTGTGATGTTAAAAATATACTGTAGTTTTTAGTTAAGCTGCCCCCATGTACAAGAAATACTTTATTAAAATGTTTGCATATAAAATAACATTTCTATCAACAGATTGATATTACTTATATTTTTTATTTTTCTCTTTTCATCTTTACCTATTTTTTGTGGTAAAAACATTGATCAACATCTGCAATAAACTCAATAAACTATTTAAATATTTACTATTTAAATCAGCTGACAGCGTTTGAGCCAACCACAAGAATGTGTGGAATTTCGATTTTATTGATGGTTTGCTCTGTCCTGGTGCAAACAGTGGTTTTTGACGTCTATGGTCCAGTTGTGGAAAAATCAAACGTCCCAGTACAATAAATCAAACGCACCCCGACCACTGTGTCTCGGAAGTAGACACGCGTGCGCAGTCACGTCCTGCTGAGAGTGAAATCCCTGACCGTTAGCTCACATGCAGCATGAAGCTGTTCTGTGTTGTTGAAATTAAACAAAATAACATGGAACATATCTGCTTATTAGGCTACTGATTTTAATTGGGATATTTTTGATGAACTGAATGGCATTTAACGGAGTGTTGCCCGTCTCGAAGGCTGGGCTCATAGGAGACCACCGGACTCTCTCCCAGGGGAGGGGCTGGGGGAGAGAGGGAGATGTCAGGAGTCCAGACAAGGCTCCGCACGGAGCACGGACAGTTCAGAAGCAACTCAGAACGAGTTGAAATCAATTAATAAACAGACAAAATGGTGTTTTAAACTGCATATATTGCTAACAGATCTATTCTCTGGCCTAAAGTGCAGCCGTGACTGGTTCTGAATGTGGGCTTTAGCAGGCAGCCGTTCTCTCCTCTTCCTCGTCACCCCCTTGCTCTGAATGTAGGCATGGACTGTAACGCTATATGGCGTATACTGCCCCCATCAGTTCCAGAAGAGTCATAGCACTGATTCTTGTGCTGGTATCGGGCCGGGTTTTTTTCATCGTGGTATCGAAAGGTATCATGAGTATCAGTTGTCATGACATCACTATTAATGACGCTGTGGGCTAATGGGCATGTAGCTACTTCCATGTTTCAGATGATACGTCATGTTTGTAGTCGACCAATGAAGATGAGTTTACATATAACCTTGGGTTCGTCCTTCATCTTCTCAAAATGATCGCACACTTTGGATTTCCTGCCCGACATGTTATTAACTAGCCTGTGGAATAACCGCAGGTACCAGCCCTGGAAATTAACCTGACTCCTGTCTGACTGCTGAGCGTGGACACTTCCTGTGTCTGTCCTTTCACATTAAAGTCCTGTTAAAGGCGATTCACAGATTAACCAGCAAAAAGTAGGCTACGGTGAACTTGTATGTCCCCTGAAGTTAAATTTAAGTTTTAGAGTGTTTTTTTTAAAGGCTTAACACTACTTTCTTGATAGGCTAGCTGTTTTTGGTGACATGTTTGAAAACATGCAACAGCAACAATTTTAAAAGACACAGTGCGCCCTCAAAATAACTGTTGATCAACGAAGCAGCAGCAAACACTGTTTAAAACTTAGCAAACCGGTTTGGATTTATTTTGATAAGGTGCAGCTCCTAACAGAGTTTCATGTTTGTTTGTTGTTGTTTTTTTCTGCGACTAAGTGACCAAAATATATAATTTAATAATTACATTGATATCGTAAACATGTGGGCGACTAGTTGACTAATGGACCTAATGGACAGTGGTGGAAACTAAAGTCATACATTTGCTGAAGTACTAAAGCTACTTAAGTACAGCGCCGAGGTACTTTTAATTTACCCGAGTATTTCTATTATATGCCCCCGTGTACTTTTATTCCACTACATTTCAGAAGTAATACTGTACTTTTTACTGCATTACATTCATCTGACATCTTGAATCACTTCACAGATTCAGATTATGAAAACAACATATAAATCAACCAAAACATTATAGAATAGAATGGAACAGAATAGAATAGAATAGCCTTTATTGTCATTGTGTGTACAACGAAATTAAGGTGCCACTCCAGTCAGTGCAACAAGAAACAACAATAGCAATAAAAATAAATCAATAAAAATAGAATAGACAAACTATGAACAAGAGAAA
>NC_065522.1:31718940-31721301 GCF_006386435.1 Epinephelus moara | reverse complement strand
CTATAGTTGGCTAACACCTCTGGATCCAGGGTGGGCTTTTTTAGGAGAGGTTTAATTACAGCTACCTTAAAAGACTGTGGTACATAGCCTGTTAATAAGGATATATTGATTATGTCTAATAAGTGAGTGTTAACTAAAGGTAAGACCTCCTTAAGTAGCCTAGTTGGCGGGGAGAAGCAATCTAAATATATATTAGGTCTTACAGCTGTGTTTGAGGTTAGATAGGTACTATCTGAGGACAGGAGGTCATGAATTTTGCCTCTAATAGTTAGAATTTTGTCATTAAAAAAGCTCATAAAATTATTACTGCTAAGGGCTAAAGGAATACAAGGCTCAATAGAGCTTTGACTCTCAGTCAGCCTGGCTACAGTGTTGAAAAGAAACCTGGGGTTATTCTTTTTTTCTTCTATTAATGCTGAGTAATAGTTTGCTCTGGCATTACGGAGGCCCCTCTTATACGTTTTGAGACTGTCTGTCCAGATTAAACGAGATTCTTCCAGTTTGGTTAATCGCCAATTCCTTTCAAATTTTCGCAATATTTGTTTTAACTTACGGGTTTGAGAGTTATACCAAGGAGCGAACTTTCTTTGCTTTGTTAATTTCTTTTTAGGAGGAGCTACAGAGTAGAGTGTTGTTTGCAGCGAGCCTACGGCACTATCGACAAGATGATCAATTCGGGAGAGGTTAAAGTCGGCACGGGAAACCCCTGTTACTGAAGGACTTGGTATTAAATTTAACAGCGGAGGAATCATTTCCTTAAATTTTGTGACAGCACTATCTGATAAACATCTATTAAAGTAACTGGTGCTGAGTGGCGTGTAATCAAGTAAAAAGAAATCAAAAGTAATTAAATATTGATCCGATAGCGAGGGATTCTGTGGAAAGACTGTTAGGTTATCAATTTCAATTCCATATGTCAGAACTAGATCGAGGGTATGGTTAAAACAGTGAGTGGGTTCATGTACACCCTGGCTGAAGCCAATGGAGTCTAATAATGAGATAAACGCGGTAGCCAGGGAGTCATTATCAACGTCGACATGAATGTTAAAATCGCCTACAATAATAACTTTATCTGATTTAAGAACTAAACTGGATAAAAACTCTGAGAATTCAGATACAAATTCAGAATACGGGCCAGGAGCACGGTACACTATAACAAATAAAAGTGGCTGCGAGGTTTTCCAGGTCGGATGTAAAAGACTAAGAACAAGACTTTCAAATGAATTATAGTCTAGTTTAGGTTTAGGGCTGATTAACAGACTAGAGTTAAAAATGGCTGCAACTCCCCCTCCTCTGCCGCTGCCTCGAGGAATGTGGGTATTATTATGACTGGAAGGAGTGGACTCATTAAGACTAACATATTCATCCGGACACAACCAGGTTTCAGAGAGACTGAGTAAATAAATATGATTTTCTTATATTAATTCGTTTACTAACACTGCTTTAGATGATAGAGACCTGATATTTAACAGTCCACATTTAATTCTCCTGTTTTGTCTTTCTGTCACAGAAGAGGTTTTAATTTTTATGATATTATGATATTATTACAGATAAGACTCGCTCTACCAACATAACTGGTTTCATGGCTTCATCCACGGTGTTGACGTTGGGTACACTTGTGCTTTCACATCTGCCCTGTTTGGTTCAGTTCAATCGAACTCAAGTTCGTTTGCCCCCTCAGTGCAGATAATATCTTAATGGACGATAAATAATTCTTCAGTTCATTTTTAAAGCAAAATATGGAGGGTT
Organism: Epinephelus moara; assembly: GCF_006386435.1. NCBI lineage: Eukaryota > Metazoa > Chordata > Actinopteri > Perciformes > Serranidae > Epinephelus > Epinephelus moara. The sequence continues at coordinate 31,719,552 of NC_065522.1, read as the reverse complement.
TACAGTTTTCCATTTGCAATGGTGTATATGATATTTACCCATGATAAAAAAATAAATGCTCAATAGTTTTGGGTTCTCTTGAACAAAATACACATAAGGATTTACTTCAAAATGAAATCTTTGTCGTAAAGTTTCAGTAGCTGGATAAACATTGTTTACAGTTCTAAATTGAACGTCTTTTACTTTTGGTGAAATTGGCCATTTAAGATAATGGAAACATTTATTAATTAAAATGTTCCCGTCATGGATTATTCTTACTTTTGAAAATCAGAAAACAATTTGCATTTCAAAACATTACCAATTACTTTGTTATTACATTTCTTATCACCAACCTACACTTCACCAATCTTTATTTCAGGCAACTTAATAACGTAGGAAAGAAGCAAGCACTCTCGAAATAAATCCCCTCGGCAGGTGCGCGGCCAGAAACAGCGAAAAAGGGAAAAATGCCAGCACTCACAAATGTCCTTTTGGTAAATTTAATAAACCAACTTGGGTGGCAGTACCAGAAACACAGACGTTTTGACAGAAAGTCTTCTTCTTCACACTGAAGAAGACTTTCTGTCGAAACGTCTGTGTTTCTGGTACTGCCACCCAAGTTGGTTTATTAAA
>NC_065522.1:31715024-31718722 GCF_006386435.1 Epinephelus moara | reverse complement strand
AAATCACATTTCAACTATGTTGAAGTCTCCACCCATTATCACTTGATCTGAAGTGTAGGTTATTTTCCGATCATTCACAAGTTTACCTAGTTCTGCAAACATGTCCCTGTCCGCAGCTTTATTATTCTAACCATAAATACACACTCAAATGTAACGTTTGTCATTTATCTCTACTACTACCATTAACCAATGACGTAATGTATCTGTTTTATTGTCAATTATCATGCCTGGAAACCTGTTAAATAATACCATTACTCCAGCTGAATGAGAAGTTCCATGTGCAAAAATAGAGGCAGAATCGCCCCACTTACCTTTCCAAAACTTTTCGTCAGTCATAACAGAATTCTCTTGTAAGAAAACACATTTTGATTTTTGTTCCTTGCAAAATAAAAAGATTGCTTTTCACTTAACACTGTTTTTAACCCCCTAACATTCAAAGATAAAAAAGAAATAGACATAATCTATAATGTAACTGTTTTCGATATGTCTTTAACTTGCTTATAATGCAGGAATGAAATATGTTGCCCTTAGAACATAACCTTACCAACTTATTGGGCTTTAAATTTTGTCTTATGAAGTATTATCAGTTTAAATTCTCATCAAATATACTTGTAATGAAACCATGTATATTTTAACAAAGTGCTTGAATATTACCTTGCTGAAAATATCAGTTATGGGTCAATTCTGTGTCCCTCAATGANGTCTGCGACTACTTTCTCAAGGATCTTTGACATAAAGGGAAGATTAGATATTAGTCTATAGTTGGCTAACACCTCTGGATCCAGGGTGGGCTTTTTTAGGAGAGGTTTAATTACAGCTACCTTAAAAGACTGAGGAAGGCTCTTTTCCCATTTCTTCTGGCTTCTTGCACCTTGGGCCACAGCTTAGCCGGGGCTTCACAATCCTCCTTTGAAAAGTCCTCCTTGAACTGAATGTTCATCTCTTTGCAGACTCTCGCCTCTCTTGATTTTTTTTCCATATCTCATCTCGAATAGTTGGCATTGCGAACTGTGTGATTATTGGTCTGGGCATTTTGTTGGTAGTGGCGTCATTCTTCTTTCCCAAGCGATGTACTGTGTCCACTGTCTCATAGGGCCGTAACGGTACATGTATTTGTGTCGAACGGTACGCAACTTTCGGTTCGGCACGACCCTGTACCGNTCTCATCTTGAATAGTTGGCATTGCGAACTGTATGATTATTGGTCTGGGCATTTTGTTGGTAGTGGCGTCATTCTTCTTTCCCAAGTGATGTACTCTGTCCACTGTCTCACCAAGTTTATCCATTGGCCGTGGATTCACCCGGGTAAGGATTCCAATCACCACCTCTCTTGTGTTTTCTTCTTCTTTTTCAGGAAGACCTATTAGCCTAAGGTCCCATCTTCTTTTGTATCTGGCATGCTCCAAACACGCCTGTCTCAAGGAGATGTTTTCCTTTTTCAGGCACATTATTTCTTCTTTCATTTTACCAATTTCATCTTTATTTTCTTTTATGGCTTGAGTATTTGCTTCCATCCGACTTTCAAAGAGTTTGAGTCGTTCACCTTGATCATCAAATCTCCTTTTGTATTTCTTTTTTTGGGATTGGGACTGGGTAATAGTTCGGGGTGCACCGGTACAGGTAACCCACGGTACGGTCCGTACCTCGGTTTTTGGGCCACGGTTTCGGTTCCGTTTCGGTACGTGTTTTGTGCGTAAAGAGAACAAACTGGGACAAATCTTTCCTTTCGGCCATGTCCAGAGTGCATGGACACTTCTGAGGATTCAAACATCCCTTTGCTTGAATAATACACAAGCAAAACAGTACATCTGTATCATCACATTTGACAATGAGACGGGAATGTGACTCTGCAAGGTGTATTGCATGTAACACCAGTCTTGTGTCAGCCTCTTCCTGGTCACTGTAAAGATCTGTCAAGCAGTCAACACCTCACTTGCTAACCCTCTTGACCTCCTTACCATTTTCAAAGCCACCTGCCATCCTTGCACCAACCTCGATGAGCTGAGGTACAAACGAGCATTTACCACAGATTCATCGGCAACAAATCTACCCCCAACAGAAGATGCCTTCCAGCAACATGTGTTAAGAGCCTTATACCAAACAGCAGTGTGGCATCACAGCCACCTGGCCAAGCCTCATCTCTGGAACCCAGTTGGTAGAGGATGGAGGCTCAGAGAAGATGGGTCAGTTGAACCTATCGTGTTCCAGAAGGCACCAGCACCTAAAGAAGTTAGAGACATCACCCACCTGTATTGTAAAGATGGAAAGTACAATGGCACAAGCAAATGCCAGTGTCTTTCAGTGGGCTTGACATGCACTGAGTTTTGTTCTTGTTCTTGCTCTTTCCCAGACTGCCCAAATATGACCCACTTTGTCACTGAAGATAATGTGGGTGAGTGACAGTGATGACTACACAGCCCATGAAAAACACCAGCCAAAGAGCTAGAGTTTAGCGTGAGGAGAAGGGTCATTGATTATGTCAATGTTTCACTTTCCTTCATTTGGAACACTTCATACATTTAGTGATATAACACACCGACTATGCATGTTATATTCACATATTTAGTACTGCTGGATTCAGCACAGGCTATTTTTTTGTTCTTTTTTTAGATTTGGGGTGTATAACAATATGTATCAATTTAACAATGTTTGCAGTAAAATATTTAAACCTAAGAATCCATTTCATATATGGGAGACCTTAGAGATGAGGAAAAACATTGTTAGGTTTTGTTCTACCTCCGGTAGGGGTATCTCAAAAACTAAAGCCCTTTTTGACAGTTTGTCACGAGCCTATTGTAGTTAATGTTCACCTGAGGGTCAGAAAGGCTGATTTAATATTCCACAGCTCTGACCGAACCAAATCAAACTGACGTCATTTGACACATTTTAATCAGTATTAAATGTAACGTTAACGTTAAGACAGAGGATGATGATGATGATGATGATGAAGCCCAGTGTTACTGTGTAATTCTCTGTATAAACTACACTGCAGAGTGGAGTCTCTACTAACAGACAAACACTGACAGCTGATGAACATCAACATCAGCAGCTCTGCCTTACATCTGCTGGATCACATGTTTATATGGTCACGCCCAGGCGCCGTCTCAACATCCCATCATACACCAGCCTATATATATGTATAACCTGTTCACCGTTTCCAGGGAGTTTGTTGATCTGGGGGTTGTTGGGTGGCCAGACATCAGACCCTCGGTGTAATCCTGTTGTCTTCCTCTGAAACTGTGAAAGACGTCCATACTGCGACGTGTTTTACCCTCTAGACTGCGTGCTGCAGTTGTTGTTGTTCTTCTCTGTGTTTATTGGCGGCTCGCAAAGCAAGTTTAAAGGTACATGTAGCGCCACCCACTGTGTCGGGTTTGTAGATGCTGCCCTTGTTAAGTCAATGAAAGCAGTCTGGTCTGATTTATGACAAATGGTTTATGTGGGTTATGAAAAGTAGCTGATAAATATTTAAAGANGGTTGTAGATGCTGCCCTTGTTAAGTCAATGAAAGCAGTCTGGTCTGATTTATGACAAATGGTTTATGTGGGTTATGAAAAGTAGCTGATAAATATTTAAAGAAAATGAGAAAAGACTTTGGTGTGGCGGTTAGCCTGTACAGTCATGGGGGAGACATGAGCACAAGTCAAGAATCTCAGGTCCAACCCAAAACCACTAAACCACTAAATTATGGAGAGAAGT
>NC_065522.1:31697841-31713005 GCF_006386435.1 Epinephelus moara | reverse complement strand
TTTTATTTCAACTGTAACCCTATGTTGCACCACCAGATTCCTCCCTGTAGGACTCCCATGTGTGAGAGCTGATGTAGAGGCAGATAATGTATTGTTCTATATCAAATATGAAAATAATGTCAGTTGCAAAAGGTCTTAGAAACAGTTGACCAGATGTCAGATTTCCCAATAGGAAGGACTCCTTATAGGAAGTTGTTTTTGAATACTGTCGAGTTGTTGTACTTTGGAGTCACTGGGAAGGACTCATTTTAAGGAATTGTTTTTGTAATGTTGAGTAATTCTTGTACGATCACAACCAACCTTCTACAACCAACAGAGATATGTCAACTACACATTTGCGGTTCTTTAGCAATTAGGTCAGCAACTGCATAGAACCAGTGCCATGGCGTGGTAGAATAGGCAAGCTTTAAATTGGATTTTAGCAGAAATAGGGGGAGTATGTAAAATGTTCGGGACGCTCTGTTGTACGTTTATTTCGAATAACACTTGGCGTGATGGAACATTTTCTGTTGGGTTAGGGTTAGGGTTAGGGTTAGCTTATGAGTAAGCTTGAAGCCTTAAAATCTGAAATGACTGAAAATGCTGGTAAGAGTGGAATAATCAAGTGGGATGGGTTAGAGGAAATTTCTGGAAAATGGGGAGCCGTTTTGGCTAAAACAGGGATAATTGTACTGATAGTACTAATTCTGTTTTCCTTATTGACATGTTGCATCATGCCTATCCTGAAAAAATGGTGTGAGAGAGAGAGATGAACAATGGCTGATACTCTCTCCTGGAAGAGAGGACGGGGAATATATACACCACAACCACATACAAGATATCACATAAACAAGAGACTGTGAACAATATACTCCACCGCTCTGACACCATTTTCTGTATTCATTTTTGTGTTTTGATTTTACAAGAGGGAAATGTACTCTGATTTGGACTTAGCAAGTTATGCATATTATCCAAAATGATTTCTGTGATTCCATTATAATCTAATAAGTAGTGTTTTATCTGGTGTATTTGATCCATCTGTTGAAAATTCATCTGTTAGGCCGCCTAACGGGAGGGGGCCGATGGGGGACTTTTCCTGGATTCAACAGCCGCCAGGTTTTTCGTAGAGATGTACCGAGACCACTTTTTCCTTCCCGATACCGATTCTGATCCCTGAACCTTAGGTATTTGCCGATACCGAGTACCGATCTGATCCCAGTGCGTAATGTCTCAACTCCTAAACCTCTATGTAAAACATTAAGAAATAAATACACAATAGTAGAATGAATGCCATAAAACTTTTTTTTATTATTATGATTTTAAAGGCAACAGTAGAATGCTTTTTAAACTCCGCTCCGTTTCCATTGTATTTGCCTGAAGCGTGCGTATGTGAAATGACACAAGGCATTACGTGGTATCGGATTGGTCATAGGCTGTACTCGCCGACACCCGATACTGCATTTTAGGCAATATCGGAGGCATTTCCGATACTGGTATCGGTATCGGTACAACTCTAGTTTTTCGCCTTTATCAGTTGAAGTGTTGAGAGATGCTAAAAATATGTTTCAGTGTTTCAAGTAATATCATATACTCATGCCAACTTCATATATCACCTTATCATATTCAAGTTTAAGAGTTTCACACAAGACCATATATTCATGTTAGTAAGGAATACTGGTTGTATCCACATTGCCATATATCCTACTCATACTTATACAAACATAGGCGTTCATTTACCATACATTATCTCTGCGAATAATTTATGATAAAATAATAAAGAGGAGGGTCTATGTAGAGGCAGATAATGTATTGTTCTATATCAGATGTGAAAATAATGTCCGTTGCAAAAGGTCTTAAACAGTTGACCAGATGTCAGATTTCGCAATAGGAAGGACTCCTTATAAGAAGTTGTTTTTGAATACTGTTGAGTTGTTGTACTTTGGAGTTACTAGGAAGGACTCCTTTTAGGAGTTGTTTTTGTAATGTTGAGTAATTCTTATACGATCATTACCAGGAAATCAAACTTGGCAGAACGGTTAGGTCCCAGACCCAGACACGTACGCACATGGACGCACACACACATACACACATGCACACAAAAGAACAGACGCTCACTCACTCAGATAGTATAAAGGTTTTTGGAAGTTGCATGAGCAGGGCTGTTTCTGCTGTGTCTGCTGTTTTCTACGACCTGTATTGTTGAGTTGTACTTTGCAATTAAAGTAATCCCGCTGGCTGTAACTTTTCTCCGTGGTTCTCCAAGTCTCTTCATTTCAGTGTTTGCTGAAGTTGAGCAATTTCCGTACACTGACCACAAACTTTTCAAAATCAATCATGCAACTGTCCGGGGCAATGTTGCGGCTCACATTGCACCCAACCCTGAAGCGTATCTTTCATTCATTCATTTTTATTTTTACAGGAAAAGATTAAAAGTAACATAATATAGATCAGTCACAATTGATCAGGCCTGACTCAGTTAAAACTGGTTTACAGCAGGTTCCGGTTCTGCAGCACATAAAGACAGAAACATATCACAAGCATATGTTATACGATTGTGACAAAACTAATGACATGTGGAATGAAATAATTTTGTTCTTGAATAAGATGTTTGGTATACTGTTGATCAAAAACCCCACATTGTGTCTTATGGGATTACTACCAGATAATGTTCAAATGTCAAAACGCCTAAAATCATGGTGTCGTTTAGCTATGATAAGGATATGTAGGATAACTTTACTCCACTGGAAATCTCCCACCTTGTCCACTTTTAAGCAATGGATAGAGGTACTAAGCTCAATGGCAAGCTATGAGCGGTTCACCTATAGGGTGGCTGGGAAGGAAGATCTATTTAATGAAGTATGGGGCCCATTCCTAGCTCAGCTGCTGGATATGAAAGGATGACACTGCCTACCTCAGCATAATTTTTATTATTTGGTTCAGGTACATGATGTGTATACTGTATGTAAGTGTATGTATGTAGACTTCCTAAGGTGTTTTGCTTTTGTTTTGTTTTTTGTTTTGTGGATTTATGTTTTGTGTTGGCTGTCTGGCTTGATTTATATGTTGTTGCTGGACTGCAGACTCCTTTTTATTTTTGTTTGTTTGTTAAGAAAAAAAAAAGACTGGGCAGATACTGAACAAGGACACACTGTATGGTTATTCATGTAACTATAATAATGTAACAGTTGTTTCTTTGTAATTGTCTGACCAAAATATTAATCAAAAAATAAAAGAAAAGAAACATATCACAAAAACAGTGACATCTAACAAAAACATAAAAGCAAACAGTAACATGAAGATATAGAGAGGCATGGACTTGAATGAAGTACGCACAAATTATGGGTTAAGTCAGTGGTTGCAGGTCTATCCTTCCATCAGGTAGTGTTTGTATGCCTGTTTAAAATGTACAACAGAGGTTATTGTTCTAATATGATATGGGATCTCATTCAAGAGTTTGGTAAATGCATGAAAAAATGATCTCTGACCATAGCTATTTTTATAGGCTGGTGCTGGGATATGTGCTTGGGAGACTGATCTAGTGATGCATTCCTGTCCTGTGTTGTGTCTTGGAACTAGATCAGCAAGTGCTGGAGACGTGTTATTGTTTTGTATCCAATGATAAAATTTAATAGCCTGATTATTTGTGTAGTTCTGAAAGGTCAAGGCATTCAAATTTCAAAGTGCAGTACATTGGTGAGTCCAGAGGGGAAATTTGCCATGGATCTTATAAAGTCTATTGTACAGTCTGGCTATTGGTTCAGTAATTTATTTTGTGGTGAGGGACCAGATTGGGAGACAGTAGGATATTGTTGAGAGAATGACTGCATGTAGATACGTGTTAGAGATAACGTTGGTAAGGTATGGTCTGATCTTGGTATATACGTTCAGTTTCTGGTTGAGTTTCTTTGTTAAATAATGAACATGATTACGGTAAGTGAGATTGAATCGAGAGATACTCCAAGATATTTATAGGTTTCTGTGATGGATAGGTTTTGATTAGCAAAGTGGATTGGGTCTAAGATGAATATTGATCTCTTGGGCGAGTGGAAGTACATACATTCCGTTTTCTTGACATTGATAGTTAAGTGGTTAGCATTCAACCAGTCATGTAGGATACCAAGATCAGAGCAGAGTTTAAAGTTTACAATATTAGGCTCTGTGTCAGAGAGAAAAATGACAGTGTCATCGGCATATAGCAAACAATTGGAGTATCTGCACACATCAGGAAGATCATTGATGTACAATAGAGTAAGGGACCCAAGATGCTACCCTGTGGAACACCCATATCACATATTAAAGGGGAAGATGTTATATGACCGATTCTGACCACCTGAGACCTGTTTGATAAGTATGATGAGAGCATCATTACCACAGAAGAAGAAACTTGAAATTAACTAAGTTTGTTGAGAGAAGCACGTATTTGTTTGGTGAAAAGTAATAATGCGGACCTGGTCGATTGGGAGGAACGGAAACCATGTTGGGAGTCACTAAGGAGGTTATTACTTTCAAGATGGTTGCTTAATTGATTGTAGAGAATTTTTTCCAATAATTAAGATAATACTGGGAGAATTGATATAGGTCTGTAGTTTGAAACTAAGGTCGAATCTTCAGATTTGAAAATGGGGGTGATTTTCAAGCCAGCAGGAAAAACAGAAAGCCTGATACAGAGATTCATCAGATGATGTAAAAGGGGCATGAAACTGTCAGCATGAATCTTTAAAAAATGCATATTCAAACCATAAATATCACGGGCATGAGAATTTTTCAAAGAATTAAATGTCTCAGACAGCTCTGTTTGTGTAATCTCATAGAAGGGAAAGTGATGAGAAACAGGAGAAAAAAACGACAGGGGACAAAAAGAGGTATCAAATTTTGATGCTAATTCTCTAACAGATGAGCCAAAATAATTATTGAAAGCGCTTGCAATCTTTTCAGATTCAGTGATAAGAGTTCCATGTAGAGAAATCTGAATATTGACATTCTTTTTTTTTTTCATTTTCCCCAGAAATGACTTTAAGTGTCTGCCATAATGTTTTAGGGTTAGATGCAGCTTGAGTAATTTGCTTTTGAAAATAAGCAATCTTAGTGTTACGCAGTTCAGTCAAACATTTATTTCTGATCTCAATAAATTGTGTTTTATTCACCAACGTTTTTGATGATCTATACCTTTTAAGAGAATGTGCCTTCTGTTTGAGTAATTGCAGAATTTCAGAATTTACCCATGGTAATTTACTCTGTCGAGATTGTATCTTGTATGCAGTAGTGAATTTTTTATGTACTGACTCCACTGTGTCATAGAACTGAGACAGGATTTGTTCTGGGTTTTCAAAGGATAATTCATTGCTCCAATCAATATTACTAATTTCAGCATTAAACAGAGGTAGTTTTGAATTTGGTGTTTTTGAGAAAGATTGAGAAGTATGGGTTCTCTGGAGTTTTACAGTTTTTCTTATAGCATAGATTAGTGAGTGGTCTGATATCGCTTTATGAATTACTCCAGACAATGTATATTTAGATGGTTGATTTGTAAAAATGAGATCAAGGACTGAACTGCGTGTATTGCCAAATCTAGTGGGTCCTTTCATTAATTGAAAGAGAGCCCCGGGAGTTTATCCAAAATGATAGGGACGGTGTCTCCAGGAAAGCAATGAGTGGCAGCGTTAAAGAAACGGACGTTTCTGATTATGGAATCACCGACAATTAGTGTAGTTGGAGAAAAGAGGGGACGAGGACCTGACGGTAGTGGGTTCTCAGAGATGGAGAGTGCACATTCAGCCTCCGTGCTGTGTGCTGATGCCGTCGGCTGGGATGGTGCATCTGAGCCGGTGAGCACGGTGGTGGAGGAGCAACAGGAGACCCAGAAGGACTCCCCATTGGTGCAGGGCAAGGAAGGCTTCCAGATCATCTGAGTACGGCCTCCTTCAGGATCCTGCAACGGAAAGCAGAGGTCAGTTGCCGGGATGAAGGTCGCTGATCAGACCCCGCAGTGGGACGATGAGCCACCCGGCACTGAGCCAAGGTCACTTTGTGGGATGCAGGATATTGTTCTGCCACCCTGGAGGAGCGGGGAACTCTGCTAGCCATCAGTGGGAGGGAGGCCATGGTGTCGGTGGTCGCCGTCCCTCTGCGACTGGTGAGCCCACAGGATGGTGACTCCATGTTGATCTTTGGGACTGTGCCCCACCGAGCCCCATGAGTCAAGTCCATGTAGATATATATAGGCTGATTGACCAAATAAGCATTTGAAAACTGATATTGATGCCTCTTACCATGGCTGTGATCAAAGTATTTGCATCAGCCTGAGACCTCTATCACAGACAGGCTCTGCAGTCTCAGACGCTGACTCAACATGCTGAATGAAATGTTTAGTGACTTGACTGATTTTTGGTCCCGTGTGCAGCTTCCCTCTCTAGCCTGCCTCCAGAAGGGGGCTCTGTTTCTGTTGTCATGGCGAGGTGCTCCAGGTCTGATCCATCAGGGTCTGTTGACTCACTGTTAGTCTGGCCCCTCCCCTTGGACCACTTTGCCTCTCAAGACCCGACCAGGAGCAACGGCTGGGACACCACAGCTCCCAGTATGACAGGGACATGAAAACCCCTCCACAATGTTCAGGTTTCCAGCTCAGACTGTTTGCTCCTGTTGATGACATCAGGACACCAAAGTCTTCTGAGCTCTGAGCATCATCAACAACTTAAATAGCAGATTAATATGATGTATGTTATCATGTGTAATATATTTGATGTCTTATCCAGTGTCTTGCATGTGTCCTGTTTGTCCACATGTAGAAGACAGCTGAGTTTTTCTTCCTGAGCTCCACCTGTATAAAGACGGAGGCTCAGCAGGGCGGAGCTCTTCTTCTTTTTGACTCTTGTTGGAGGTACAGAGACAGAAGTTGAGTTGAAGCCTGTTTGTTTCTGTGTGGAGGATTGTAATGTCCATATCATCAGATGAGTTCAGCCTTTAATAAAAATAGTTTGTAGACTCTGCAGTGGGATTAAAGTTCCTGGTGTTGGTCGTTGCTCCTGTCACAGTCTCACTACTAAAGCTCAGACACTCCTCAGGATCAGCTCCACAGTTTCACCGACACTTTTTGGTGCTGAATTCAGGAGTGCAAACACCTCGCTTTTTTCAGCAGATGTGTTTTTGTCACATCAGTTTAGGTGGCTTGTGTGAACTGTCCAGATTCTGAGAGGCTTTTTTGGGGGTGGGTGACAGATCATTGTCGTCTCTCTGGACCGTGGCTGACACGGCAGCAAACACATGAAAGTTTGTCTCGTTGGCTCAGACAGAAACAGAGGTTAAGGTTTTATCTGGTTATCTGACAACTTCAACAAATATAATGTGGAAGAGATGATTATGTGTGGATACGATAAAAAGAAGCAAAGTAAAAAAAAAAAAAGATTACATCAGACCATATGATGATAAAATTAATAATTTATTGTCGATAAAATAAAAAGTAGGGATACACCATATTGGATTTTTTGCCAATATCCAACATGCCAATATAAAACAGCTTATTTGGCCAATACCAATATTGATATATCCACTTTTTCCCCACTTATTTTAGGGGATCATCAGGTCTCTTCTGTAGTGGAATAAACATTATATTAAGCATTTATACTCTTATCATGATGGCCCATCAGCAGGTGGAGACACTAAATACAATACTTTAATGTAATATTCATTCATTGTGCAGAATAAGAAAAAGCATGTTGGCTGATTCTGATAGTTCATTTTAAAGATATCGGTCAATACTGATGATGTGCCAATATTATGGTATATCCCTAATAGAAAGGATTATAGGTGAGTGACTGAGTACATGAGGTCATTATTAAATGTGCAGTATATGAGCATGTTAATCAGTTAGTATAAGAATGTTTGTGTGAGAACACACAGTGTAGTATGGCGGGAAAAATGTCATTGTATCGTGTGCCAGAAAAATGTCAAAGTGCATCATGCTAAGAAAAAAATGACATAGTATAGTACATACCTGTGGATATTCTGATTTATCCAGGTCATAGTTATCTCAAGGCAATTGAAACAAACGCAACTGGACTTAGTTTTGTCTTAGAAGACGTTTCACCTCTTATCCAAGAGGCTTCATCAGTTCATGCTTGTCTGACTAGGCTGGAACTAGTGTGGAAACAAAACAGGTATTTAACCAGGGTTTTTTTGTCTGGGGTATCTGAAAAACTCAGGAGGATCTTCAACAAACACCACATCCCTGTGTATTTCAAACCCAGTAACACACTCAGACAAAGACTGGTACATCCAAAAGACCGTACACCACACACCCAGAAGAGCAACCTGGTGTACGCTGTCCAATGCAGTGAGGAATGTCAAGACTTGTACATTGGTGAAACAAAACAACCACGAAACAAACACATGGCCCAACACAGAAGGGCTAACTCGTCAGGGCAAGACTCAGCTGTCTATTTACACCTCAAGGAGAAAGCACACTCCTTTGAAGACAGCAACGTGCACATTTTGGACAGGGAAGACAGATGGTTTGAAAGAGGTGTAAAAGAAGCCATCTATGTGAAATTGGAAAAACCATCTCTCAACAGAGGAGGATGTCTGCAACACCACCTATCCCCCACCTATAATGATGTCCTTTCATCCTTGCCCAGGAGACTTAACAGCTTAACCTCTAAAAACAATGGTCGTTCACAAATGGCCTCCTGTGACTCTAACGAGTCCAACGACCACCGCTGCAGCAGGAGTTTCAACGACCGTCGTTTACACACCATTGGAGCACTAACGAACCAGTGACATCATTGGTCTTGTGAAGACCTGTTTGTTAGTTCCAGCCGAGTCAGACAAGCATGAACTGATGAAGCCTCTTGGATAAGAGGTGAAACGTCTTCTAAGACAAAACTAAGTCCAGTTGTGTTTGATTCAATTGCCTTGAGAGTATAGTACATAAAAAAATGTCATTTATTTTTATTTGTTTATTTATTTGAATGGGACAGTGCACATTGATGAACATGTTAAAACATGTAAAGATACCGGATTGTAGCTTGACGCTAATTTCCATCCGTAGTCCCATTAACATAAAAACAAATTAAGACAGTACAACATTTCACAGTAAGAAAAAAGGAGCAGTTGCAATAAAACAAGCACTAACAGTGGAAAACACATTGAAAAACACAAACCATAATATACAGACAGACAGATAAATTGCAATACAGATTGACTGTGGGTGGAGAGCTAGCCCACAGGTAGGGAGACCATAAGAGTTTAGTTTTGAAGAGTAAAGTGCATAGGTGCTGGGTAAAGTGTCAAGTGCTAAAGTGCATGAGTACCAGATGAAATTGCACAATGCCCTAAGGTGCCAGATGAAATTGCACAAAGCCCTAAAGTGCACATCAGTTTAAAGTGCCAGTTTGTATTGCACGAGGCCCAGTACACTCAGTTGCACATGCAGAAGCGTGTAATTATTGCACTGAATGTGATACATAAATGTATTATGTAAACACTACTGATGAGAAAAAATCATACACAAAAGTATTGTGTAATTTTTGTATACATGTAACGGAAAAAGAAAGAAACTCTGATGATGACCCAACAATTGCATTGCATTACAGGTTACAGGTGGTCGCATGTTTGATTTTCTAGTAACCATGCTTTCAGCTTCCCCTTGAAAGTGCTAAGAGTGGTGCTCTCTCTGATAATGACTGGGAGGTTATTCCAGCTTTGCCCACCTTTTATGGATAGAACATTCTGACCAAAGGTGGTTCTTCTGTGTGTAATTTCACAGTCACCTCTTGTGCCTGACCTAGTACCATGTCCTGTGAGTCTTTTTTTATGGATGAACTCTTTGACAGGAGCTGGTGCTGGTCCGTGTAAACATTTGTATATGAAACAGGCATTTTTGAATACTTTTAAATTTTCAAAGTCTAGAAATTTGTGCTTTTCCAGGACCTTACAGTGATGATGGGAGTTTGGTTTCCGGTCAAATATCTTTACTGCTCTGTTATACATCTGCTCTATGGGTTTTAAAGTTGAGGTGCTTGCAAACGCCCAGTTTGTGAAGCAGTAGTCAATATGAGAGAGAATCAGGCTGAAAAGATAGGTTTTAGCTGCATCATCTGTTAAGAAGGGCCGAATTTGTCTAAAATTTAATAGATTAAAGTTTACTGTGTTTCTGACTTTTTTAATGTGTTTCTTGAAAGTCAGGTTTGAGTCCAAGACGACTCCGAGGTATGTGAAGTGGGAGACCAGCTCTAATTCCTCCCCGTCAAGAAACACATTGGACCTTTTGATGTCAGTAGGGCGTTTGCTGAACATCATACACACTGTTTTTTTTGTGTTTAAAAGCAGGCAGGTGTTTTTCAGCCAATGTTGTATGTTGTGCAGCGCATCCATGAGCCTTAGAGAGATGTCTTTTGCATCATTTCCATAAGTAAAAATGACCACGTCGTCTGCGTACATTTGTGCATTAAAATCAGTACATACATTAGGCAAGTCATTAATGTACAGTGAAAATAGCAAAGGTCCAAGGATCGATCCTTGTGGGACACCAACTGTGTTTTTAAGAAAGGGGGATTTTACACCATTTACCATGACACACTGTTCCCTGTTTGACAGATATGACTCAAACCATTCCATTGTTTTAGCTGAAAAGTTAAAGTATGTTAGTTTTCTCAGGAGGACTTGGTGGTCTACTGTGTCAAATGCCTTTCTGAGGTCTAGGAACACAGCACCCACATGCGATGTTTTATCCAACATACATTTTACCTTTTCTAAAAACACACAGTTAGCTGACTCAGTGGAGTGGTGGGGACGAAATCCAAATTGCATAGGGTGGAGTGGGTTAAATCCCTTATCTAGATGTTCAATTAGTAATTTCGATACCCATTTTTCAAGCACTTTGGATAACACCGGGAGAATACTGATTGGACGATAGTTGGCAACTGATGTTTTGTCCCCTGATTTAAAAACGGGCGTTACCGTGGCTATCTTCCAGGATGGTGGTACTTCCCTTGAGGTGATTGACTGATTTACTAAGATAGTTATCAGTTTTATCAGTGCATCAGAGTATGTTTTGATGAAGTCGGTGTCCAAGTCAGATATATCCTTGGCCTTGGAACATTTCAGAGCAGAAATAATCTTCTTCACCTCAAGTTCAGTGATTTGCTGTAATTTAAAAACAGGATGGTCATTTATGATTGGTCTGGGAAGAACATTGGAGGGGGCAAAGAGCTTTGTTATGTCTTTTACACTGTCTAGGAAATATTGGTTAAAAGTTTGGGCCAATACTGCAGAGTCATTGACCAGGATATTGCCAATTTTCAGAGCTAGAGTAGTGCTGGCCTCTTTGTTTTCTTTAACTAGTAACTTATTTAATAATTGCCAGGCTTTCCTGCCATTCCCTTTGGCCCCTTCAATAGCATTCATAAAAAAAATAGCTTTGGTCCTTCTTAGTAGCTGTGTTACCTTGTTACGTGCATGGGTAAATTTCTGTCTGTCAACAAGCAGCCCAGACTTGAGACTCTGCTTGAGGAGTGAGTCTCTTTTCTTCATCATTGCTCTACAATTTGAGTCTAACCAAGGAAGGTGATTTGTGTTTTTTGCTCTCTTTCGCCCCCTTCTGCAGAAAGCAGATTTTATCTCAGAGATCTTATCTAAAAACAACCTGCAGTTTTCCTCTGTATTTTTAGAGGAGAGGATCACTTGCCAATCTGTCCTTTTTATTTCATCCCCAAAGTGCTGTTGCATGTGTTTGGGGATGTAATCGTTGGGAGGGGACGTTGTTTTGGAAATGTTCAGAGAGCGATTTTTCCTTAGTTTCCTCGAGAACAAAATAAAGTTATGATCTGAGATACCGGTTAGAATGTTATGAATTTTACTTATTCTCTGTTATTTGTGAATAAGAGGTCAATTCTGGTTTGTGAGGTGTTTGTCACTCTAGTAGGTTTTTCAACAAGTTGTGTTAAATTGTGAGCATCCATAATTTGCTTAAGAGTCTTTCTGCTTTGTTTATCATCATAGTGTAGTATGAAAATCATAAAATAATATGTAAGAAAAAAGTCAAAGTATATGGCAAAAAATCTTAGTATGCCAAAAATGTTTAAGTACAGCATGCTAAAAAAAGTCATAGTATAGGATGTCAAAATAAATGTCATAGTGTAGTATGGCAAAAAAAGAGCCAAAAATGTCAAAGTACAGCATGCTAAAAATAAGACACAATATATTATGCCAAAAAAAAGTCATAGTGTAGTATGCCCAAAAATGACATGGTACAGGATGCCAACAAATGTGATAGTGTAGTAAAGAAAACAAAGTTTTGTGAAAGCAAAACAAAATCAAAACACAGTATTCACCAAAATGACACCATTTATCAGCCAGAAACTGTAAAAACAGAAATCATTGTTAGATTTTCAAATTTCCGACTGTAATTGGACGCATCACGTGTGACAAATGCTTCTGTAAAAACATTTAAATAAATAAATGTGAGCTTGAAATAGTGATATTGAATAAACTGTTTGTACGAACTGTTAATTAAATTGAGGCTTTTTTTTCAACTCCAGGTTTCTGTCTTCAACTTTTAACTTTCAGACATCAAAAGCTAAGTTATAAAAATCTATTATATGGTGGAGGAAGGTTGGTGGATTTTCCCCCAGTAACTCAGGGAGGCTCGAGGAAAAATATTTTCAGGGAGGGTAAAAAAAAAAAAAAAAGTTGCACCCAGTCACCCCTTCCTCTGATAAATAAAGAACAGTCCCTAAAGTTCTATAGATCCCCCATTCAACTTTTCTATTCAAGCAACTTGAAAAGAACTCATTACTTCCTGGCGGGAAATCTTCTTCCTTAGCAACAGTAACTAAGAGGGGCGGGGCTTATAACAGGAAGGCTCCTTTCGACTCAGCCCAGGACATCAGAGTCCATGAGAGAGGAGGAGCAGGAGGAGCAGTAGAGGAGCGGAATGGAGGAGGACAAGCAGAACCCGGAGCACCGGAGCAACAAGGTCCCCAGAAGACAAGCAGCAGGCTCGTCCTCTGATAGCAGCGATGTTGAGGTGAGTGTTGATGACGTCATGGATAAAAAGGGCTTGACAGCAGCCACACTAAAGACACGAGGAAGAGTCTCGAGGCTCCGTGGATCATCCGCTCATTCTCTGGTTCCACATCACATCTGGAGAAAGGAAATGTAACAAAGCAAAAAGGTTTTTATGTCTCCGTGTTTCCTGTTTTCATCTTTAACTCACTCAGAGTAAAGAAACACTTGAGACGGTCTGTGTTGCAGGGTATTTTCCCGCGCAGTGCGTCGCGTGTTCTCGCGAGAGCTCGCAGAACAAACAATAGGCTCGTTGGAGATTTAAAGAAAATGAACAGCAGCAAGGATGAAATGAAAATGTAAGAGACTTAAACATGACTTCATACAGGTCTTTAAGGGACTGATTATTTTTAGATCATATCTTAATGGACGATAAATAATTCTTCAGTTCATTTTTAAAGCAAAATATGGAGGGTTTACAGTTTTTCCATTTGCAATGGTGTATATGATATTTACCCATGATAAAATAAATGCTCAATAGTTTCGGGTTCTCTTGAACAAAATACACATAAGGATTTACTTGAAAATGAAATCTTTGTGGTAAAGTTTCAGCAGCTGGATAAACATTGTTTACAATTCTAAAGTGAACGTCTTTTACTTTTGGTGAAATTGGCCATTTAAGATAATGG
Source organism: Epinephelus moara (assembly GCF_006386435.1). Taxonomy (NCBI): domain Eukaryota; kingdom Metazoa; phylum Chordata; class Actinopteri; order Perciformes; family Serranidae; genus Epinephelus; species Epinephelus moara. The sequence goes on along the minus strand of NC_065522.1, from coordinate 31,699,338 downwards.
AAACATTTATTAATTAAAATGTTCCCGTTATGGATTATTCTTACTTTTGAAAATCAGAAAACAATTTGCATTTCAAAACATTACCAATGGCTTTGTTATTACATTTCTTATCACCAACATACACTTCCAATCTTTATTTCAGGCAACTCTTAATAACCACGTGAATATGTAAGAGTGCTTTGTGTCATGTGTTTCAAAGGAAGCGGAATGGCTTTACAAATTGGACTGAACTCTCTGACTGAGGATTTTAAATGAAACTTTTCTACAAATGAATCACATTGAATAAAATGGCCATGTTCACACTTTTTCTCATACCATTCTTTTTTAAACAAGGTTTTCTTACTAATTGTAATGGTTCTATTATTCCACAAGGTGGCGCCATGTAGTGTGAAATTATGGGTCTATATCATTTTCCAGTAACGCAGTACCTGTTTATGGAAATCTGACAACTTAATAGGCAGTTTTGAAATCTCCATTTCAACTATGTTGAAGTCTCCACCCATTATCACTTGATCTGAAGTGTATGTTATTTTCCAATCATTCACAAGTTTACCTAGTTCTGCAAACATGTCCCTGTCCGCAGCTTTATTATTCTAACCATAAATACACACTCAAATGCAACGTTTGTCATTTATCTCTACTACTACCATTAACCAATGACGTTATGTATCTGTTTTATTGTCAATTATCATGCCTGGAAACCTGTTAAACAATACCATTACTATTGTCAATTATTTGTTTATTTGTTTATTTAAAAGGATCCCAATTGGCTGACACCAAGACGACAGCTAGTCTTCCTGGGGTCCAGACAATAAAATATCAAAGACAAGCATTACAGTCTCAAGTTAAAAAAAAATAAAAAATACATAGAAAATAATACAAAGAAAATACTTTCCTAAAAATTAAAATTTAAAAATAAAGAAAAACATAATACAAGTCATGTATCACCTTACCCAACCTCACTCAATCAAGATAAGCAAGAGTGTTGAGGTGTTGAGAATAAATACATTTTTAGTCTCCTTTTAAAACCAGCATTTCTCTTAATTACACGAACCTCACCTGGAAGACTGTTCCAAAATGCAAGTGACCTATAGAATACTGTCTTCTTCATAGAGTCGGACTTAGGTAGAGGTAAGGTAATCCATCCACTATTTGCCCCTCGAGTGTAATATGGATTAGTGTAAATTATATTATTATAGAGAAATTTAGGAGTCTGAGTGTTAATCATTCTATGAAAGTATATTAGTACATTAGCAGATAGTCTATCCTTGACCCTTAGCCAGGTGAGATGTTCATGCATTTCTGCAACACTAGTTCTTGGATAGGGATGCACCGAAATGAAAATTTGTGACCGAAGCTGAATATTATTAAACGCTTGGCCGAATACCGAGTACCGAATACCAAATATCATTGTTTAGTTTTTCATTAGTTTTTGCAGATGAACCCCCTCCAGATTAGTGTTGTCACGGTACCAAAATTGGGACCCACTGTGCGATA
>NC_065522.1:31695442-31697785 GCF_006386435.1 Epinephelus moara | reverse complement strand
ATGGCCGCCGTATTTGACAGGAATACATTAACGTTACTGTCTGTGTCTGTGACCCCCGTTCAACCCACAATCAGTGGGATTCGCCTTTCGTTTCTGCTGCTGGTTGAAATCTGTAGGCTGCTCACACAGCGTGCTGAATGATTTAAGCCTATTTTGCTCGCTCAAAACTATCTTTAGTCGCAATGCGACAGTGACATTTTAATCCGCCCGTCACCGCATGCCGTTTGATTGCGTTATCAAAACACGCCGCTATTATTCGGCCTTGCTTTTAACTTATTCCACCGAATACCGAATGTGTGTTTTTTTGCAATATTCGGCCGAATATATTCGGTTACCGAATATTCGGTGCGTCCCTATTCTTGGAGAACAACCAAGAATCAGTCTTGCAGCCTTGTTTTGAGCCACTTGTAGTTTTTTTTAGAAGACTGTCTAATGCAGCAGACCATACAACTGAACAGTAATCTAAATGACATAATACCAATGAACAAACAATTTGACGAAACAACTGTGAATTGAGAAACGGTGCACATTTACGTGTTATGGCTACTGCTTTACCCATTTTGGCAACAATTTTGTTGATGTGATCAGACCATGACAATGTGCAATCAAGCCAAAGTCCAAGAAGCTTCACAGTTTTTACTTGCTGTATTGCTTGACCATCTATTTGTATATTCATTTTAGGATTCTCTGATAATCTATACTTAGAACCAAACATTATACTCATTGTTTTTGATATATTAAGGATAAGTTTATTTGTTTTGATCCAGTTATATAACATGTTGATCTCACACGACAGAACCTGATTAAGCTCTGAACATGTGGGGGCAGCATAATAAATAGTGGAATCATCAGCAAACATAGTCAGTTTAGCCTTACTGAGTACATATAGCATATCATTAGTAAAAATTGAAAATAACAGAGCTCCCAGACAGCTTCCTTGGGGGACTCCACAGTTCAGGGACTTACTGCAAGATAATGCACCATTGAAATAAACTCTTTGTGACCTATCAGACAGATAGTTCTTAAACCACTGAATTGCAGAGGAATTAAAACCATAACAAATAAGTTTGGAAATCAAAATGTCATGGTTGATCACATCGAAGGCTGCACTGAAGTCAAGCAATACTGTACCCACAAGCATTGAGTCATCAATTGATGTTAACCAGCTATCTGACATTTGTGTCATTGCAGTGCAGGTGGAATGGCCAGACCTATATGCGTGTTGGAACATTGTTGTTAAATCATTATAGGAAAAGTAATCTTGTACTTGCTTAAATAAAATCTTTTCCAACAATTTACTCAGAACAGGCAGAATGCTAATAGGTCTACTATTCGGACCGCAGAAAGTTGATTTTGTATCTTTGGGTAGAGGAATGATCTTGCCCTCCTTCCAAAGTTTTGGACACACACCACTAATCAGACATCTGTTGAATATATGACATATAGGTTTATTTTATTTATTAGTTTATTTTTTTTATCAGGGACCATGTACAGAGAACATTGGACTCAACAGAGTAAAGATGCACTGCACCAGATTATAGCTTTTTAGCTAGTTTCCATCTGCAGTCCCTGAGGCAGGCAAAAGAAGAAATAACAAGAGAAAAATTAAAATATTACAAAGAGTAATATAAAAACACAGACTGAAACGGTACAAGAAAATAGAGTGCATTGAAATCCATGGGACGACGCACACACAGCATCCAAAGTGCGAGTGCTCACAGTTCCAGAAAACAGTCATACAAGGTGCACATGCCCATACAGAGCGCACAGTGCAACGAGGCAGATAGAACACCCACATGTCTGATTTGGTCTTCATGTAATCTGTACATAAAGTACATAGTGCAAAATGAGAACAGGATATTCACAGGTGTTAAATGGCGATTAATCTACTACATAAAGTGCATGGTGCAAGATGAAAACAAGATAATCACAGGTCATATAAGCAATAGGTCTACACACTAAAATAGGAGACACACACAGGGTACCTATACCAATATGCAATGGAACAGTAACTCGATCGACCGCTTATGAAAAGAAAAAGAAAACAGGACAGCATAATTCGACAGCAGAGTACCTACTCAATGCTGACAGGTTTGGTTACTTAAAATCATTTTCTCTAGAGAAGGCTTCATAGTTAGCACAGATTTTCAAATCTGTTGGAAGATTATTCCATTACTTTATAGCTCTATACGAGAAAGCTGTTTGTGCAAAAGCAGTTTTACGTTTGGGAATACAACACTGCCACCTAGAGGTACTTCTCGATACCCTGCTCATCTGTTCAGAGGTCAGCTGAACAAAGGGCTTGAGGGGTGGAGGTGCAGTGTTGTGAATGATTTTAAAAAC
>NC_065522.1:31691233-31693473 GCF_006386435.1 Epinephelus moara | reverse complement strand
TCTAGTTTAGGTTTAGGGCTGATTAACACACTAGAGTTAAAAATGGCTGCAACTCCCCCTCCTCGACCGCTGCCTCGGGGAATGTGGGTATTATCATGACTGGGAGGAGTGGATTCATTTAGACTAACATATTCATCTTGACACAGCCAGGTTTCAGTGAGACTGAGTAAATCAATATGATTATCTGATATTAATTCGTTTACTAACACTGCTTTAGACGATAGAGACCTGATATTTAACAGTTAGCATTTAATTCTCCTGTTTTGTCTTTCTGTCACAGAAGAGGTTTTAATTTTTATGAGGTTGTTATGCACAACTCCTCTTTGTTTAATTTTAGATTGAAATAATTTAGGTGGTCAGGGGACAGACACCGTTTGTATAAAACTATGAAAACTATGGCTGGGTAACTGAACTAGAAGCTTAGAGAGGCGTACATACATCTGAAATTTGCAAGGTTGTATTTTAGAGTGCGGCTCACCTGTTTTATGTGTTTTTTTAAACTGAGAGTGGAATCCAAAATGATACCCAGGTTTAGAAATGTGTGCAACAGTTAATCTCAACAGCCCATTATCCAAGTTGTCTGTGCCAGCAGACCCACCAACAGGCAAGGACCTCAGCAACATTTCCCCCTGCACAGCACTGACCTGATGAAATTCAAAATTACACAACCGGACCTTCATAATGCATTTTTTTATCAGCTCCTCTGAGTTGGAATCAACAGTACAATCCATTTTCTCTCTAAGTTTAGAAACCTTATTAATTAACAAAATAGTCATTAAAATAATTAGCAATCTGAGTTGGCTTAGTCAAATAAACTCCATTCAATTCAACAAAAGAAGTACAGGTAGATTTTTCCCCCATGATTTCATTAAGTACACTCCATATTTGTTTACTATTTGTACCACTGTCAGAGATTCTCTTTTGATAATATTTTCTCTTTTTTACTCTGTTCACTTTGGTCACATAATTCCTTGGAGTACAATAACGTTTTCTGTCTACAGGAGAACCAGAAAGAACAGCAGCCTTTTTAGCCTCATCCCTTTGAGACATCAAGCTCTTTAATTCAGTGTCAACCCAAGTAGCACCTTTGGCTTTGACTGTTACTTTCTTTAACGGGGCATGATTGTTAACAATTCTCATGAAAAGATCCATAAATAAATTGAGGGAGGTATTCACATCATCAATAGCACATACTTCATCACATTGAATGTTACTCACTTCACTAAGAAAATTCTCCTCATTGAATGTCCCATAAGTTCTTTTCATTATAATTTTGGGACAGGCTCTTGGTAGCTTTGTTCTCCTGGAGACAGCAACACAGTTATGGTCACTGAAGCCAACTGGTACAGAAACGGGTGTAGAGCACATATCAGGAATATTAGTGTAAATATGATCAATACATGTTGATGTTAAGGATCCTGTACTGTTACTAGAAATTCTTGTAGATTGATAAATTAATTGATATAAACAACAGGTGTCAGATTTTTGTTCCTTGCAAAATAAAAAGATTGCTTTTCACTTAACACTGTTTTTAACATTCAAAGATAAAAAAGAAATACATAATCTATAATGTAACTGTTCTCGATATGTCTTTAACTTGCTTATAATGCAGGGATGAAATATGTTGCCCTTAGAACATAACCATACCAACTTATTGGGCTTTAAATTTTGTCTTATGAAGTATTATCAGTTTATTTTGCTTGTCAGCAAAAACTGCATTTCGTTGTAAACAAATTCCAGTATCACTTGACATGCTGCTGTGTTGCCTATTCAAGTGATGGAATTTGTTATTTACGTGACGTGTGTGTGTGTCCATGTCCTCCTCCAGGATATTCTAAGCATCAAATGTTTATTTTACTGAATTTTGAAGTGCACCAGTTTATGGTGGAAATGTCTTTATGTAAAGAAAAACAGATGTGTCATATGGTGACGTAGGCGGCAATTTGGCCATGTGTGTTGTAAGGTTGCAGCGATGTACCGGTTTCAAGGTATACTGTGATATGGAAGTTGACAGTTATCATAGCGTGTACGTTTGCCTATCTGAGATATTGAAAAAACTATGGATGCACCGATAGGGATTTTTCTTAACCGATACTGATAACTGATAAATTCACATTTTTGTATTTTAAAAGAAGTGTATAACTTGTCGTTAATGTTCACCTGAGGGTCAGAAAGGCTGATTTAATATTCCACAGCTCTGACCGAACCAAATCAAACTGACTTCATTTGACACATTTTAT